>NW_004949109.1:6850135-6851616 GCF_000317375.1 Microtus ochrogaster
AAAGACCCTCACAAGTTTGCACAGCTAGCTGGGTTTTAGTTGTTTCCAGATGAAGTCAAATTGACAGCCCAGATAGCCATCATAGAGAGGTGTCATTCCTTAAGAGCCACCCACTGTTTTCTTTGTTTCTTTTTTGAAGCAGGGTCCCCCAATCCTCTAGAACTTGGCAAGTAGGCTAGGCAGTCTGGTCTGTGGGCCTCAGGCATCCACCTGTCTCCCCAGCACTGGGATTACAAGTGTAAACCACAGTGCACAGCTTTTATCTATGTGGGCTCTGGGAGTCAGCTCAGTCTCCATGCTTGGAAGGCAAGCATTTTATCAGCTGAGCTATTTCCCTGAGGTCTCAGCACATAGTCCAGGCTTACCAGGCTCACTAAGTATTCCAGGCTGGTCTTCAACTTCAACAGAAGGGGTCCTCCTGCCTCAGCTTCCCAAATGCTGGAATTTCAGATGGAATTACACAATGCTCAGGTTGTTTTATCTTTAGTATAAAGATATGTCTTTAAAAATCAGAACATAGGGCCTGGGAAATAGCTCAGCTGATAAAGTACTTGCCTTCCAAGCATGAAGACTGAGCTGACTCCCAGAGCCCACAAAGATCAAAGCTGTGCACTGTGGCTGACGCTTGTGATCCAGTGCTGGGAGGATTGTGTTAGAGATTACCCTCTAATCTCTCACATCTCCTAGCTAAATGTACTGAGATACATGACAAAAGACCATCTCCAATCTGCCTCTCACTGGGTGTTTATTCTCTCTGAAAATTTGCAAAATCCACAAGATAGCCAACAATGAAAATTGACCTGATATTGGCTGGCGTGTGTCTTTGATGCTACCACTGGGGAGGCAGAGGCAGGCAGATATCTATGAGTTCAAGGCCAGCCTGGTCTACACAGAGAGCTCTAGACCAGTCAAGGCTACATAGTGAGACCCTATCTCAAAACAATCTAACAAACCTCATCCCTTCAAAGATTAGGGAGGGTTTGGTGGGAGAGACAACACCTCTTCAAGAAAGCTTTGCATTATCAAAATTAAAATTTGTATTTATTTATTATTATTGTTTGTTTTGCTTTTTTTGAGACAGGGTTTCTCATGTAGCCCTGGCTGCCCTGGAACTAGCTCTGTAGGCCAGGCTGGCCTCAAACTCACAGAGATCCATCTGCCTCTGCCTTCCGAGTGCTGGTATGAAAGGTGTGTGCCACCACTGCCTGGTTCATTTATTTATCCTTTTGAGGGGGCTGGGATAGAGAGCCTGTATCACCATACCCATTCATATTTTTATTTTTTGAGGCTGAGAGTTACTGTAACTGGGCTAATTACTCTAGTCCTGGCCCTGGCTGTTTAGACCAAGGGTGCATTGCAGTGCATAGCCGTGTAGAGACAGTAGAAGCAGTAGTTCCAAGACTCCTGCCAACATACAGTCCACAGCTCAAGGACCAAAACCTACACACATCTGCCTGCCTACGGTCTAAATCATCTCCAGA
>NW_004949109.1:6856027-6866261 GCF_000317375.1 Microtus ochrogaster
GGGAGGCAGAGGCAGGCAGATGTCTGCAAGTTCGAGGCCAGCCTGGTCTACAAGAGCTAGTTCCAGGACAGGCTCCAAATTTACAGAGAAACCCTATCTTTAAAAACCAAGAGACCTGGGTCATTCAAAAGGAGATCAGCTGAATGCCCTTTATTCAACCTTGGGAAAATCCTACTCTTGGGCTGCATAAGGAATTCCCCCCAGGAAGGTGGGAAATTGCCACACCCAAGATAGAGTAAACAATGCCCTACAGCTAATCACCAGGTGGGGCAGAGGGAGCAGGGGAACAAAATGTCCTCAAGATTAACCCCAGGAATAGGGGTAGACCGGGTAGTACAAAAGCTCACTTTAGCATTCTTGGCAGCTACAGGAGCTCCTCTTCTGAAGTTGCCAGAAGATCCTGCAACCTAAGATGCTGCCTAAAGCATTCAGCTTTTGACCATACTTGAGCAAAACCCCAGCTTGTGGAGGACGCATCATCACTCCTGGCCTACAGAGTATATAAACTCTCTGTTTTAGTTCAGCTCTGGGACTTCTCTGGCCCCGTCTCTGGGGCTTGAGGCTCACCCGGGAGTTGCCTTGCTAAAATAAACCTATTCTTTTCCTTTTTCAGTTTGGTTTGATCTGGCTTACTGCATCGGTGGAAAAACTTATTATTGAGTTACAGAAAACCTATTACTCTCCAAGTCATCTGAGAGAATAGCATCGGCTCAGGAGGAATTGCTTGATCAGAAGGTCTGTGGCATGTTTGTGGGGAACTGTCTTGATTATTGATACAGAAGAGCCCATCCCATTGTGGGCAGTACCTAAGCCAGTAGTTCTGAGCTGTATACAGAAGACAGCTCAGACAGAAAGTGGGGCTGGATTGATACCTCAGTGGTTAAGAGCACTGACTGGGCTGGCCTATGGTGACGCATACCTTTAATCCTTTGATCATAGCACTCAAGAGGCAGAGGCAGGCGGATCTCTGTGAGTCTGTGAGGTTGAGGCCAGCCTGGTCTACAAAGCGAGTTCCAGGACAGCCAAGACTGTTACACAGAGAAACCCTGTCTTGAAAAACAAAAAGTAAAACAAACAAACAAAAAAAGAGCACTGATTATTTTTCAGGAGGACTCAAGTTTGGTTCCCAGTACACGTGTCCGTGTCTGTATGTCTCTGTATGATGCACACATTGTTATGATTTTAGCCAAACCAGCATGGCTGGCACTTCCAGGTTCCAGGGCCACACACACACACACACACACACACACACACACACACACACACGTGCAGACAAGCCCTCAGGCAAAAATACCTAGTCACCCTGAGGATCTTAAAAGGCCCTGCGTGACCCACGTGCAGCAGGGTTGTGTCACCTACAAATGACACAGCTACATGAGCGTGCATGCATGAGCTCCGTCATCACATCATCCCCCTGTGTGCTTGCGCTAGGCAGCCTTTAAAAGCTGGACGCGCCATCTTCAGCCTTCTCTTCTGCACACCGACTTCACCAGGTCTCTACCCGTCTTTTCTAATAAACTCCTAAGCGTGTTGTGTGTTTTGTGCTTCCTTCTGACTCGTACCAGGTAATTTCCCACATAAGTCCCTTTGGAGGCCAGCAGTGTTGGAGTCCCTAGACCTGGAGTGTCCAGGCAGATGTTAGCCATCTGATATAGGGGCTAGGAACTGAACTCCAGCACTATGTGCTCACAACCAAATACATATATGTTATCTTATTATTACACGTATAAATGCATACGCATTATCTTATTACCATTGCAGTTTGCTTTTGTTGCTGTGATAAAGACAATGACTAAAACCAACAAGGGAGGAAAGGGCTCATTTGGTTTATGATGTGGGAATGATTTCTTATTAATAAAGAAACTGCCTAGGCCCATTTCATAGGCCAACCCTTAGGTAGGCGGAGAAAACAGAACAGGATGCTGGGAGAAAGAAGCTGAGTCAGTGAGTCGCCATGATTGTCCCACTGCAGACAGACGCAGGCTAAGATCATTCCTGGTAAGTCAGCTTGTGGACTACATAGAATAATAGAAATGGGTTAGATCAATATGTAAGAGCTAGCCAATAAGAGGCTGGAACTAATGGGTCAGGCAGTGATTAAAAGAATACAGTTTCCGTGTAATTATTTCGGGACATAAGCTAAACTAGCCTTGTGGGCGGCAGGGTGCAGGGGACGCAGCTCTGCCGCTCTTATTTCAACAGGTTTACACTTCCAAATCACAGTCTATCACGAAGAAAAGTCAGGGCAAGAACTCAAGACCGGAACCTGTGTAAATGTTAACTAGATTTGTGAAATAACCAGGCCAGCTTGAAGATAAACAATTATATTTTTACTTATTATAAGGGGTAACTCACGCCACAAGAATGGGAAGTGCAAGCTCCACAGTGTTCCATCGGAACCACCCAGAGAGAGCAAGCACCTGGTCCATCCCAGCTTTTCTTCCTGGGCTCCAGGTAGCTACGCCTTAATTAGGTTCCACTTCTTAGAGGTGATTGGTTAACAAAGCTTCCCCATCAAACCTGGACACAGGGACTGAAACAGACAACAGAAAGGATGTTCCTTACTGGCTTGCTCCTTGGGCCTACAGTCTAGAACCTTTGTTATCACATAGGTCCAAGGGAACAAAGCCAGGTGCTCAGGCTCACTGGCAAGTGCCTCTATCTGCTGAGTCACCTCAAAATCCCCAGATACCTGGTTCCTACTGGTCTTGCAGTTGCCATTTCCCTTCTAAATATTATCTCCATTTACCTGCTGCAGATGGAGCTCTGCCCATATTTCTGGTCTATTTAAAACTTGCCATTGAAGGTTGGAGAGGCAGCTCAACAGGTAAGAGCATTTGCTCTTGCAGAGAACTTCAGTTCTCTTCCCAGGACCTATATGGGAGATAGCAACCATCTGCAATTCTAGTTCCAGAGGATCTGATGCCCTCTTCTGGCCCCCATGGGCCCTAGATTATCATGGTACACAGACATACATGCAGGCAAAACACCCATACGCATAAAAAAAATAAATTAAAACAAATCTTAAAAAAAATAAAATAAGCCAGGCGGTGATAACACAAACCTTTAATCCCAGCACTCAGGAGGCAGAGACAGAAGGATCTCTGTGAGTTCAAGGCCAACCTGGTCTGTAGAGCAAGTTCCAGGACAGCCAGGAAACAAAGAAACCTGTCTCAAAAAAAAAAATCATAGATAAATAATATGAGATTTCCCATTGGTTCATGATACGCATGCACGACAGATGCCACACATATATGCCACACAGCACATGCACACATATACAACATACGTACAATATATACACCACACCACACACCATGCAAACACTCAAATACAGGGTTTCTCTGTAGCTTTGGAGTCTGTCCTGGAACTTGCTCTGTAGGCCAGGCAGGCTGGTCTCAAATTTACAGATATTCGCTTGTCTCTGCCTCCCAAGTGTTGGGATTAAAGGCGTGAGCCACCACTGCCGGGCCTGAATTGTTATGTAACCTTTCTGAGCCTTGATTTTTTTTTCTCATATTTTTTTGTTTTGTATTCATTTCACAGAATTGATAATGGCCCCCAGGAGCCACGCCCCAGGCAGAGCTGGAATTTTGTAAGTAGCCCAGGTTACAGTCACTCTAAGCCTGCCCTTTCTACCACTCTGGCTCTGCAGGTAGTCAGTCAGTCTCTCTGGTCCTCCAACCCGTTATCCTTGGGGCTGCCCCTGCTGTGACTGGACAAAGTCCCCTTCCACACACCTTGCTCAGGAATTCTTGGGTTTCCTTATTTTAGGTCTTTTCTCTAACTCACTCATTGTTTCAGCCAGCAAGAGTCCTCAGGCCAGGCCTTTGCCACTTCCTACCTTGCTAAAAACAAACAAACAAACAAACAAAACAAACCACAGATTTCCGCCCCCCTCCTCCCTAAATCTTGGTTAAAGATCAAGGCTCTTTCCAAACCCAGGGCCCTAAGGGGCCAGAGAGGGCTGAGAAGGCAGCTGGGCAGTGCTCAACCAAGGACAGATTATCTCACAGATTATCTCCCACTACACACTCCAATAAAGGTTCTCACCTGGCAAGTCCAAGGCGTCCTGTTGTAAGAATGCTCAGTGTGTAAAGGTACTTACCACCAAGCCTGATGACCTGGGTTCCAATCCTTTGAACCCAGGTGGTAGAAGAGAGCTATTCCCATGATACATGCACACGCTCACACACACACACACACACACACACACACACACACACACACACAATATAATAATCACTATTATTATTATTAGGTTGGGTTTTTTTTTTTCTTTCACTTTTTCCAGACAGGGTTTCTCTGTAGCTTTGGAGCCTGTCCTGGAACTAGCTCTTGTAGACCAGGCTGGCCTTGAACTCACAGAGATCTGCCTGCCTCTGCTTACCGAGTGCTGGGATTAAAGGCATGCACCACCACCGCATGGCTATTGTTATAGTAATAGCAATAATAATGTTTCAAAATGAGCACCTGGCATATCCTTGCTAGAGGAGTTCTATTTGTTTTTCTTTCCTATCAAGCACAACAAATGTCAGGCGACTGTACACCTTCCTTTTTGTTTTGTTTTTGAGACAGGACCTTTCTAGATAAGACTGTCCTGAAACTCACCAAGATTCATTTGTCTCTGCCTCCCAATACCTACCAGGAGCACAAGTGTCTCTCTGGAATAGCTTGGGTCCTTATAACCTGATTGGTCTCAGAATGATTTCAGCATGGGTGAAACAGCGCCCTCTTCTGGAAGGATGTCCTGAGTAATCTTCAGCTCATAGCTACAAAGAGTGAAAAGTTCAAATTAAGGAATAAAGAGAGTTCTGGAATTTGAAAAAAACAAAAACAAAAAGCCCCAGGCCGCATCCTATATGGACAGAGCCATGGGAACCCAGAAGCAGGCTCCCTTAAAGCTAAGTGTCTAGGGTTACTACTGCTGAAACATCATGACCCAAGTAGCTTGGGGAGAAAAGGGTTTATCTGGTTTACACTTTTCATCATTGAAGGAAGTCTGTGCAGGGACCCAGGGGCAGGAGCTGATGCAGAGGCCATGTCTGGGTGCTGCTTACTGGCTTGCTCCCCATGTCTTGCTCAGCCTGCTTTCTTACAGAACCAAGGACCAACAGCGCAGAGATGGCACCACCCACAATGGCCTGGCCCCTCCCTCATCAATCACTAATTGAGAAAATGCCCCGCAGACCTGCCTGATCACGTAGAAATATTTTCTCAACTGAGGTCCTCTCCTCCCCCAATGAATTTGCTTGTGTCAAGTTGACGTAAAACTAGCAGCACACAAAGATTCTTTACTCCCGGGTTATCAGGAAACAAGTTCTTCAGAGGTGAGCTAGCCTGGAGCAAGCCACAGGTGGCGCTGTCCCCAGTGGAAAGGGCCTAAGAAGGCTGGTAATTCACTTCACAGCCGCCTGCACACTGCCAGCCTCCCTTCGTCGTTAGAAACCACATCCCGCTCCAGGTGATGAAGAAAGAGGCTGAGGACACTTTTCTCCCCAGTTCTGACCAAAATTCTAAAAAAAAAAAAAAAAAAAAAAAAAAAAAAAACAACATTCCTTGCCAAATCCTATCTTGTTCTTCAGCAAAGCAGCCAAGACTCCAATCTGGCTAGATCCAGGAAAACGATGTCTCCAGGTAGTGCCGTCTTCAAACTTCTCGGCTCCTCTTACAGATACAGAACATAGCTCTCTCCAAAGGGAACAAGAGTTTATGCTGGAACCAAATATGAGTGACTTTGGCCTAGGAACAGTCAGATGATCAAAAATGTCCCATTCCAACATGGTGGCAGTTTTGCAGTTTTTTACAGTTACAAAGTCACCAATTAGTGTGCTTAAAATTAGTGGGGACATCAGGCAAGCAGGTTACACTAAAGGGGAAGTCTCTACCATAGCACTGAGTACAGAAAAGGGAGGAGCTCTACTGTAGCTTAGAGATGCTAACTGTCGCTATTCTTGCCTTGGGGTTGGTGGGTCTAAATTAATCCATCTCTAAATATTTCAAGCTATCAAAGGTCACACACAGAAGTGGGCAATAAATAGCTCTGAAAGGGATCAAAGATTGCTCAAGATAACTTGTCTCTGAATCTGCAGCATTCCAACTCTCCACAATCATTAAGATCTAATTGCCCACACGAGGGAGAAAAAAAAAAGATCTAATTGGTCAGCTCTATAGAATCATTGACATTAACATCGGTGCGAATTTTTCCCCCTTTTCTTTTTCCTTTCTGAGAAACTTGGCTCATTCTTACCCAGGAGACGGAGAAGGTGAAGCTAGATCTAATTTAACTGCTGGGGCTGGCCTCCACACTTAGTGCTAACCACGGTGAACGGCTGAGGCAGGATAACATTTAAGGATATTCGCCTGGAAATGTAGCTCAGTTGGTAGAGGGCTTGACTCACATGCAGGATGCCCAGAATTTTGCCCCCAGCACTGGTGGTGTCCACGCCTCTAATCCCAGCAAAAGGCAGAGTTTGAGGGTCAGCCTGGTGTACATAGTGAGTTCTAAGCCGGCCAGGGCTGCATAGTGAGACTTGGTTTCAAAGAGAAAGAATAATTAAGACATTGATTGTCTCACTGCATCGCCTAAAGAGGTCTACAAGTCTCCATTGCCCTGGATCAAACTGCGTGGGGTAGGATCCAGACTCCACTGCTTTAGCTTCCTTCTGGGTAATTGCAGTAGACGGCCAGCATGAGAACCGTCAATTTAGCCGGCTGCGGGCTCTTGTCTATAATCCTGAGGCAGGATAGAAAGACTGGGGAAGTTAGGGGAACTCCGGAGGGGGAGGATGGAGTCTGGTTGAAGGCTCTCTGCGACCAAGATCCCAACACAGCTGTCAGCACTGGCTGCCAAGGCTGCCCGCAATAGATGTAGTACTTCTTTCAGTCTGGAAAGATTTTCAAATAACGACACTAGATTAACCATGAACCCTGCTAGAAACTGTGTCAACTTGCAGAAAACCGTACTGCGTTCCAAGGCATTTTCTGGAAATCTCAAAAATAAGACTAAACTCTCATTTACAGGGGAAAAAAAAAGTCTGAATTTAACCCTGCAGGCCTTGTCATCAGAGCTTTGCCTTCTCAGCTGAAATCCCACCCCTGCAAATCAGAAAACGGCAACTGTTTCCTGTTGGGTTCTGCAGAAACTCTTCCCTGTGGTGAAGTCAAGAATCCCAGCTTCACCTGAGTAGAGTGCCCTCAGGAAGAGGGGTGTACAAGGGGCTCTTGAGGCTGCTGCAGGAGGCAGTGTGGAGTTCAGCCTGCACCCCACAGGGAGCCTAACACTGGGGAGCCTGAGGCAGGATGCAGCTCATGGGAGGTGAGAACTGTCTCAACTTTGAGGCTAGCCCAAACAAACAAATAAATAGGTCTCTGCTTTCCGTGTAAGCATGAGGACCCGAATTTGAGCTCTAATACCCAAGTAAAAGAAAAAAAAAATTATTATCATTATTATTATTAAACAGGGTCTCACTATATATGTAGCCTTGGCTGGTCTGCAGCTTGATCAAACTGAACTCCAACTCAGAGATCCACCTGCCTCTGCCTCCCAAATGCTGGGATTAAAGTAATAAGCCACCATGCCAAACCAACATTTTATTTTCATTTTATGGGTATGAATTTTCATGCCTGCAAATATGCAAATATGCCTAATATCAAAGCAGCACCCTTGTGCCTGGTGCTTATGGAGGCCCGAAGAGGGCATCAGAGCACTTGGAACCAGACTTACGATGGTTGCGGGTTACCACGTGGGTGCGGGTGCCAAGAATCAAACCCGGATCGTTTGTGTTAGATTTCTGAGGCAGCCTAAAGAGACTGTTAGCAGAAAGGAGATAGAAGTCTGACTGGCAGGGCAGCGGGGGTGCACGCCTTTAATCCCAGCAGAGGCAGGCGGATCTCTGTGGGTCCGAGGCCAACTTGGTCTACAAGAGCTAGTTCCAAGACAGGCTCCAAAGCTGTCTCGAAAAACAAACAAACAAACAAACAAAACAACAAGAAAAAAAAAAAGAACTGAAGCTGGGCGATGGTGGCGCACACCTTTAATCCCAGCACTCGGGAGGCAGAGGCAGGCGGATCTCTGTGAGTTCGAGACCAGCCTGGTCTACAAAGCTAGTTCCAGGACAGGAACCAAAGCCTTAGAGAAACCCTGTCTCGGAAGAAAAAAAAAAAAAAAACTGACCCTAGTTTATGGAGCTGTGGTTATTAGAGCACACAGAAAGCCTCTCTCTTGCCAGGAAGCTGAAGGGTCTGCCAAAGGAAAAGATGGCTTTGGCCTTTTACAGGGGTAGAAGTTTAGGAATGAGGAAATTGTTGCAGTCTTTCTTTCCTGAAATTGTTCACTCAAGGCAAGGGGAGAGCCACAGTCCGCACAGACAGTCCTTTCTTGGACGGCTAAGCAAAGCCCATCGTCATCTTTTAGGAATTCTGCCTTACCTACCTGACTTGAGGGGGCGCTCAAGAGCAGCCTCAGTTGGTGCTGTTAGCCACTGAGACATCCCTCCAGCCTCTTGGTTTTCCTGTGGAGGGCATTGCCCTAGCATGCCATCATGTGCTTCCTGGGCCCCAAACAAGGACCCAAACCCCCAAAACTCTGAGCTTTCTCTTTTTTATAGTTTGAGCTATGGTTGAGCTGTCAGAAATTTGTAACAGTAACCAAAAAGCTGACTAATATATTCTGCTACTCATGGCTTCCAATCAACACATTACTGCACAGTACAGGACACTTCCCTAGGTGGCAGGGACTGTTCTGCAGAACCCTCTTTGGTAGGCACTGTCTCATGTGGTAGTCACAGCAGTCCTAGGAAGTAACCTCTATTTTTGTTGCTGCTTTTGTTTTTTTAAAGATTTATTTACTTATGTACACGAGTGCTTTATTTGCCTGTGTGCCTGCAGGACAGAAGAGGGCAGGCATCAGATC
The DNA here is from genome assembly GCF_000317375.1 of Microtus ochrogaster. Taxonomy (NCBI): domain Eukaryota; kingdom Metazoa; phylum Chordata; class Mammalia; order Rodentia; family Cricetidae; genus Microtus; species Microtus ochrogaster. Next base: position 6,864,942 of record NW_004949109.1, read on the forward strand.
CCACTATAGACGGTTGTGACTCCCTATGTAGTGTCTGGGAGTTGAACTCAGGACCTCTGGAAGAGTAGCCAGTGCTCTTAACAGCTGAGTCATCTCTCCAATCCTGTTGTTGTTGTTTTCGAGACAGGGTCTCACTAGGTAGTCTGATTGTCCTGGAACTCACTCTGTAGATCAGGCTGGCCTCTGCCTGTCTCTGCCCCCAAAGTGCTGGTATTAAAGGTGTGCACCACTATGCCTGACTAATAACTGCTACTTTCTTTCTTTCTTTCTTTCTTTCTTTCTTTCTTTCTTTCTTTCTTTCAAGATAGGGTTTCCCTGTGTAACAGTCCTAGCTATCCTGGAACTAGCTCTTGTACACCAGGCTGGCCTCGAACTCACAGGGATTCACCTGCCTCTGCCTGCCAAGTGCTGGGATTAAAGGTGTGTGCCACCACCGCCCGACCATAACTGCTATTTTAATATCTGTCTTACAGATAAGGAAACTAAAACCAGTAATTTTCCAGTGGTCACACACCTGCTAAATGGCAGAGCCAAAGGCAATCTGACTTGAGAGTTTGTTTGTTTGTTTATTTATTTATTTATTTATTCATTTATTCTCTTATTTTTGTGACCAAGGTCTTCAAAAGCCTAGGCTGACCTCAAATTCATGTAGAAGAGGAACCAACTTGGATTTCTTTTATTTTTTTTAAAGTTATTTATTGAGGCTAAAGTGATGTCTCAGTAGTTAAGAGCATTTGCTGCTCTTGTAGAGGACCTAAATTCAATTTTCAGCACACATATGGCAACTCACAAATATTGTGGGGTATTCATCAGAGAAGACTGTGGACATGGATTTAAGCCAATAGAAAATCTTTATTAGCTGGCCAGCGACTACCTGGGTGTTCGGAATCCCAGGATAGCCCTGAGCCTTTCTTAGGATGAGCTTTTAAGCACAAAAACATTGTTCTGGGTTGACAATACTTCAGTTAACCAGAACAGTTAGCTGGAAATACAACTACAGAAGCCAAAAAGGACGGTTAGTACATTTAGAGACTTTCGAGAACTATGGGCTTTCATGGGTTAGGCCTTTGTTTAGTTTTGGCAGGTGGTGCTGTCTATGGCCTGAATGGTACTTCCGACATGGAGTCAGTTGTGTTAAGTTCTGGAGTCTTGTTACAACAACCAGCCGTGTTATTTATTCATGCGGATGTGTGTTTGCCCACTCGCATGTCTCTGCATCACGTGCTGTGTGTCTGGTGTCTAGGGAGGATATCAGAGTCATAGATGATCCATCTCTCCACTCCCAGCCTTAGATGTCTGGTGTCTAGGGAGGATATCAGA
>NW_004949109.1:6866761-6868282 GCF_000317375.1 Microtus ochrogaster
CCACCACCGCCCGGCTACTCTTAGGTTTTCTACTCTGCTGTTTTCAATGATATTTTAAGTGCCCAGACTAATGGAAAAGAATATATTCTAAAGAGACATGTGCTATCAAACTATTGAAAGAAAGGACCCTTGGGAATTAGGCTTTCCCTAGTTACCTTCTGCTAGGAAAAAAAGAATGGTTGAAGCCCCAGAAACAGCCAGAGGCAGAGCTTGTCTCCAACAGAAATAGTTTATAATTTATCAATGACCTTGCAGAAGGGAGGGGTACAATAGCAGGCAAGGCCCCCACTCCTTGCTGGGCTATCTAGTTATGCATGTTTTTTACCTTCTATTTAAACCCTACCTGCGCAAGGAGACGAGACCACGCCCTGCCTCCACACTCCCCAGTCCTCCCACACCCGTACCCCACCACGTGCAGGTCTTGTGAAAGTAATTATAGCTCTCAGGAGTTGGTGAAGGCAGCAGCCATGTCACAGCCAGAGGACAGCATTCCACAACACTCCACCCCCTTCCTCAAAAGTCTTTGTTATTATTATTATTATTATTTTTAATTACTGATTTGGGGGGTGCTTTTGAATGCAGGTGCCCAGAAACTGGAGTTTCAGAGGATTGTGAGCCACCTGCTGTGGGTGCTGGAAGGAACCCAGGTTTTTCTGAAGAGCAGCTAGTGATTTTAACAGCTGAGCCATCTCTCTTGCTCTCCTTTCTCAGCTCTTCCGTTTTTCCCTAAGATCTGTCGCGGTGCACACCTTTAATCCCAGCACTTGGGCAGCAGGGGCAACAGAAGCAGGCTCAGTGACCTCTGTAAATTCAAGGCCAGCCTGGTTTACAAGAGGTAGTTCCAGGACAGCTAGGGCTGTTACACAGAGAAACCCTGTCTCGAAACAAAACAAACAAACAAAAAATTCTTTCCTAAACCTCTGTGGCTGTTTGAGTAAGGATGACCACTATAGGCTAATATATTTGAATGCTTAGTCATTGGGAGGGGGCACCATTTGTGAAGGATTAGGAAGTGTGGCCTTGTTGGAGGAAGTGTGCCACTGGGCGGTTGACTCGGAGGTTTCAAAAGCCCAAACCAGCCCCAGTTCTCTCTCTCTTTCCCTCTGCCTATGGATTAGGGTATCTATCAGCTACTGCTCCAGTGCCTGCCTGCACGCCATCATGATCCCTGCCATGACACAATGAACTGAACCTCTGAAACAGTAAGCAAGCCCCCAGTTAAATGCTTTCTTTTATGAGAGTTTGTGGGATTCCTGTAGGCCAGCATCAGAGCTGGCAGGGAAACCATCCAGGTAAGGTCAGAAGGAAACTCGGTTTACCACAACTTAGTTAGCTGGCGTTGGTTCTAACTTCTGGAGTCTAGCCTGGTACTAGACTCCAGACATATTTATTTTAGTTCAGTACAGTCTTGGGGTAAGGTTTCTAGTAACAATTATTCCAATACCATGTGCACAATAAAGCTTAAGGTGTGGCTACAACAAAGTTCGTTTGCAAAGTACAAGGGATTTGTACTATGAAGAT
>NW_004949109.1:6869927-6870997 GCF_000317375.1 Microtus ochrogaster
AGCTAGTTCCAGGACAGGCTCCAAAACCACAGAGAAACCCTGTCTCGAAAAAAAAAAAAACAAAAAAAAAACCAAACCAAACAAAAAAACAAACAAACAAACAAAAAACTTAGTGGTCTACAACAGAACTAGTTCCAGCCGAGCGGTGGTAGCACATGCCTTTAATCCCAGGACTCAGAGGAGGCAGAGGCAGGTGGATCTCTGTGAGCCTAGTCTATAAGAGGTAGTTCCAGGACAGGCTCCAAAGCTACAGAATAAGAACTTTGAATAAAAAAACTTTCTTTGGTGATTGTGATAGACAGCTTTAATTGTCAGTGTGGCACAACACAAAATCACCTGGGAAAGGTGTCCACACTGAACTGATCTTTGGGAGTGTCTGGGAGAAAGGTTGTCTTGACTACCTAATTGCTATGGGAAGACCTACCTTAAATGCGGGTGCACCTGTGGTAGCGTCCCAGGTAAAAACACCTGGAAGAAGAAGTGCTTTATCATATTTTCTCTCTCTTGGCCATCACTCTTGTTGGTGAGTGCTCCATGGCTGTCACTGCCGCTCATCCCCTCACTGATACAGCTTCTGGCTTCCAACTTGGACCAAAGACTGGTGGTTCTCCAGGAATTCTCTAGGCCTTTGGTGTCGAACTGGGACTGTGGTGGCTTATAACTTGTTGCAGAGTGAGCGACTACTAGATTTCTCCAGTCTGAAATTGCTGAGAGGCCCTGCAGGTCAGAGTTTGCAGCCTACCTTGGCCTGGCAGCTCTCTCTGAGCTGGGTAACAACATGGATGCCCTACCCCCTACTCTCACCCCTCCCCACAGAAGGTGCCCTGTTCTCCACCCGACCTTATTTGGAGACTGTCTCTAGGCTTAGATGCCTGACTTATCTCCAGTGTGAGCCTGGACACAATCCCTGCCGAGGTTTTCCCCTTGCTGCCCACATGGTAATTAGACATTGTTCTAGGAACATTATGATAGCACCTTGCTTCTACAAATGACAGCTAAGACTTGTACTAAGAACTTCATGATAGGAGTGTGTTTAATTCAAATTAGGTAACTCCCCAGCTACTGTTCCC
>NW_004949109.1:6875173-6882246 GCF_000317375.1 Microtus ochrogaster
TCTGAGCTCACTTCCTCTTCCTCCCAGCATTCTGTTCTGTTTACTCCTCCCACCTATGTTTTAACCTATGAGGGCCAGCCAAGCAGTTTCTTTATTTTTTTAACCAATGACCTTCCTCCATCACAGGAGCTGATGCAGGGGCCGTGGAGAGTGCTGCTTACTGGCTTGTTACTCATGGCTTACTCAGACTGATCTCTTATAGCACCCAGGATCTCCAGGCCCAAAGTGGCATCACCCACGATGGGCTAGGCCCTCCCATATCCACCACTAAGTAGGGAGATGCTCTGCAGGCTTGCTGATTGCCACATCTTGTTGGGACCATTTGGAGTCCTGGCCTCCAGCTGCTTTTCCTCACTAGTGACCTTTTTTTCTCTTCTGATTTGAGCTTCTGAGAGCTGTGTCAAAGTTGTTGACCAACGCTGCTTCCTGAGCACGTATTGCCCTGGCCTTGATTGAGGATCAGGCGATGAGGTTTTCACCTCTTGGCCTACCTGACTGTGTTAGGTATAAAAGCCTCCGTGGTGCTGTTCAAAAAGGGGCTTCTTTTACCAGCAACTTGAGAGGTGTATGCATGTTTAATCCTGATGTCCTTCACTCGGTTAGGCCGTGCCGGTGCGGCAGCATCTGATAGGGGTTCCCTCCTCTTAGATGATTCTAGTTGTGTGTAATCGGCTTTTCAACTGATAAACCATAACTTTATAGCTTTAGTCTTAAACTATACAGTCTTCCATGCCCCTCCCAGAGAAATGCATGTGTGTATATATATTGAGTCATCCCCTGCTGAAAGCAGCTAAGAGGTTGAAAGTAACATTAAGATAAAAATGCACCATAAATATGGGGAGCAGCCTGTGTCTAGAGTTTGATAACATCTGTTTGCAGCTCTGGGTTACTTAGGGTGGTAGAGCAACTCCTTCCCTCATAAAACTGTTAAAGATTTTTGTAGAATGTAGTTCTCATTCCTTTCCCACAGCTTGTTTTCTGTGACATTCAATAGAGAGGAAAAACCTTTTGTTAGAGACAGACAGATATGAGACACACGGACCACAAACCACAGACATAAGGAACAGGAGAGTAGCCGGGTGGTGGTGGCGCACACCTTCAATCCCAGCACTCGGGAGCCAGAGGCAGGTGGATCTCTGTGAGTTTGAGTTCAGCCTGTCTTGAAAAGAAAAGAAGTATCAGGAGAGAAGTGAAGAACTCAAATTTGGAATCACGTATTTCAAGAGGAAAATGTTTTCCTTCCTTCCTTCCTTCCTTCCTTCCTCCCTTCCTCCCTCCCTCCCTTCCTTTCTTCCTTCCTTCTTCCCTTCCTTCCTTTGTCCCTCCCTCCTTCCTCCCTTCCTTCCTTTGTCCCTCCCTCCCTCCTTCCTTTTCTCCCTCTCTAATTTCTCTTTTCTTCTCTTCTTTTCCAAGACAGGCTTTCTCTGTGTAGCCCTGGGTGTCCTGGAACTCACTCTGTAGATGAGGCTGGTCTTGAACTCAGAAATCCACCTTTTTTGGGGGGGCAGTGTTAAGACAGGGTTTCTCTGTGTAGCTTTGGAGTCTCTCCGGGAGTTCTCTGGAAAAGGCTGGCCTCAAACTCACAGAGATCTGCCTGCCTCTGCCTCCCGAGTGGTGGGATTACAGGCTTCTGCCTCATCATCCAGCTGCAAGAACCAACTCCTTGACATCCCCACTCACGCTGTCTCATCTATCTCTCCCCCAAGTAAATAACAAACAAACAATAAATAAATGTAGCAAAAAGGTAAAAGTATTTAAAAAAGGTTTAGAAATTTTGTGTGTGTCTATTTGTGTGTGAGTGTGTGTGTGTGTTTGAGAAAGAGAGAGAGAGAGATTGAGAGAGAGAGAGAGAGAGAATGAGCATGTGCACATGAATTCAGGTGACCAGAGTTCACTAAAGAGTACTGGATTCTCAAGTGCCGGAGTTAGAGTCAGTCATGAGCTGCCAGGAATGGGTGCTGGAATATAACTTGGATCCTCTATAATATCAGTATGTGCTCTTGAGCACTGAGCCATTTCTACAGTGACAGAGTGTAGGCCCATATTTCTATATGGCAAGGCAGCCAAGCCATCAAGCCATAGACCACACCTGAGATGGGTCATGCATCCTGCCAGGCAGGCTGTTGCTAACCTAACAAAAGGTCAGGATGTTTTGCTCCTTACTTTGTAATTTGGAGGATGCCTTATAGAAATGCTAATTCAAACCTATGTAACAGCTAGAGTAAGCAGCAGACAGGTAGTTGTGGATGTGATTGAAAGCCATTCACCTGGTTACCTAGGAGACAGAATATAATGTATTTCCTCTAAGTTAAGTTTTGGTATAAAGACTGTTTGGAGAATAAACAGAGAAATTCTTCAGAATGTGAACTCAGGATATCTGTGTAGCCCTGGCTGACCTGGAACTTGGTCTGTAGACCAGGCTGGCTTCAGAGATTTGTCTGCCTCTGCTTCCCATGTTCTGGTATTAAAGATGTGCGCCACCACCCCCTGGCTGTATTTCTTCTTTTACAAACTATTCATTTTTTTATCTTTTTTTTTTAATTGGATTACTTGCTTGGGGTTTGGTTTTCAAGGTCTTTGTATATTCTAGACATTGACCCTCTGTCACGTATAACTGGCAGACTTCCACTCTGAAGTTTCTTTGAGAGGTTAATGGTCTCTTGCTAGGGAGCATTTTAATTCCTCGAGGTTCATCTCCTTTCCTCCAGTCCCTGCACCTTGAAGCATCTCCACTTCTAGGAGTTTCACAGGATGCAGGATTTTGTGCAGTACCAGATAAAGATACTATGTTATTCATCTGCTCTACATGGCATAAGTTCGAATGACCTAGAAGGAATTGACTACTGCCTGGACCAGGTTGGCCTGTGGCCAAGTCTGCAGGACTCTGTCATGATTGATGTAAGTGGGCGGAGCCCACAGTGAGTAGTCCTGTCACTAGACAGGTGGTCTCAGTTTGTAGAAGAGCCTGGGGTAGTTAAGCTCGAGCCAGTAAACAATATCCCTCCAGGGTTTCTGCTTCAGTACCTGCTTGAATTTCTGTTCTGACTTCCTCTGTGGGCTATGACCTGCAAGCTAGAAAGAAACCCTTTCCTCCTCTAAGTGGCTTTGGGTCATGGTGTGTGTCACAGCAACAAAAAGCAAACCAGAATGGCAACTGGTGTCCAGTGTTTCCAGAATCCTCTGTTAAAGATGCTGTCTTTTCCCTGTTAGGTGTTTAAGAACTAGGGTTCCAGAGAAACATGAATTTGGATTGTTCTTCAGGGAAAAGTTTCAGATATAGTTGTGCATTCAGAAGCAAAAAGCTTCATCTTGCCTAGGACAGAAACTGTTCTTTTAAGGTCCTCTGAGAGAAAGGGGGAGGGCAGGTGTTGAGCCACAGAAAATGGAGCCAAGGTTGGGTGACATCATCTAATTAGGCTAAGACATTTTGTTTTCTGTATTTCTGGCTGAGGCAAGTGTTTGAAGGTCTCAGGTCCATTTCAGGATAAGGGACATCAGGAAGAACAATGGGCCTACTTAGTGTGTGATGTGACAATTCACTTGTCCTGCCTGTAGCTCTTATGACTTTGCTATCTGAAAGGGGTCATTCCTAGGAATGGGGGTGGGGCAGAGAAGTACTTGGATATTTGTGAAGGCAGGGAGGGTAGACTGCACCTGGAGTGCCTGGATTTTAACATTATCCAGGATTTTGGCATGTTTGTCAAACACCAGGTGGTTACAGCTGCATGGACTGTATCTTGATCTTCTGTTCTGTTCTATTTACCCACATTTCTGTTTCTTACCATGCTGCATTTGTTATCATGACTCTAGTAGAACTTGCAATCAGGTATGGTCATACTTGGAACTGAATTATTTTTCTTTTAAAAGTACATCATTTACCCAGACACGGTGATGCACGCAGTTAGGTCCAAAGAAAACTTCCAATTCCCCCAACTCCAAAAAGCAGACCAAATAAATGTCCAGAAATGGGTTCAACCTGGACTATGGAGGATTCTTGGCAGTTAGCTAAAAGCCAGCATTCCTCAAGAATTTGGGAAGCCAAACAAAGTCATTGCCCTTACCTCTGGCAGAAGGGACAAATAGCAACCTGTAGTGTCTATTGGCATATTGAAGTGCATGCTGGCCTCCATGCTCCTTAGCTATTAAGTACCTGTTACACTATCAAACTATCTAAAAACCTAACACGTATACACAAACGATAGAGAAGCACACAGCTACCCCCAATAATGCCTGTTTTTACTTTGATGACAGAAAAATTAAGTAAAATGTCTTCTCATAAGCTTTTTAGCTAGGAAACCGAGTGGTATATTTGAGACAAGTAAAACAAAACTGAGGTGTTGTGTCAGAAAGGGAAGAAAAATGACCATCAACCTACTCCTCTGACAGTTCAAATAAGCTCAGCCTAGTTAAGACCCTGAGATGTAAAGGTTAAAGGTCAGTTTAAGGTGACTGGAATCAGTAGATACATTTTTATGTGGGTTTATCTATTTGTAAAAAGGATTAACTGATGGTAAAGACTCGCATTAAACTGGGCAGCCTTTTGTTTGTTTGTTTATTTATTTATTTATTTAGGTTTTTCGAGACAGGGTTTCTCTGTGGCTTTGGAGCCTGTCCTGGAACTAGCTCTTGTAGACCAGGCTGGTCTCGAACTCACAGAGATCCGCCTGTCTCTGCCTCCTGAGTGCTGGGATTAAAGGCGTGCGCCACCATCGCCCGGCCTGGGCAGCCTTTTGAATAGTGACCCAGACATAAAGTAGTCCAAGGCTGGCTGGAGAGATGGATCGGCAGTGAACAACTTTCCTGTTCCTCCAGAGAACCTGAGTTCAGTTGCCAGCATCTATTCTAGGCAGCTCACAATTGCCGGTAACTCTAGGGCATACAAGGTTCTAGCACTCACCATCCCCAGTTCCCATATTAAAAATAAAATCCTAAGACATCCAAGGAAAAAGCAGGACTGCCTACCTTTGCTTCAGGCTGTTGGGCTATCCCTGTAGCTTCCATCACACTCATGCTTCTTGGGCCTCCCAACATGTACTAAAGTGAATCCCTTCAGCACAAGGCTGGGATAGCTGAGCTGAGGCTTCTAGCTTCATGAAGCTAAAGAACTGTTAACCTCTCCATTATGCAGACAGTCAATGTTGGGACTACCCAGTTCATATTGACTGTAAATCAATGTATATAAATAAGACGTGTGGTGATATATGTGTTCGTGTTTAAGGCTAACTTGGGATATATGAGGCTATTTCAAAATAACAAACAGTACCTGGGAGACTGACAGAGAATGACTGTTGGAGGAGAGCCTGAGCTACAAAGAGGCCTTGTCTCAAAACTAATAAAGGATGAACTCTATGATTAGATGTTTCCATCCTCATTACAGAGCAAATCAGACAATGACCAAAGAAGCCATCACATAAAGGAATATAAAACTATTTATTGACCACTGTTCACCATTATTTACAATAAAGTAAATATACAGTTGGATGACATTCTGATACTACAAAGTTACTTTTCTGGCTCACTGAACCAGAACCCAAATACTGAAAAGATTGATCCTACCAGTAAGGAATGAGACAGGGTAAAGAAAAAGCATGCAAGTCATTAGTTTATATTACCAGATTTTGTTCATTTATGTCAGCAGGTCTGAAACTGCCAACACCATCTCTAACCATGATTCTATTTCCACAGCAAACAGATATTCCACATATCATAACCTTTTAGATTTCAACTTTCTACAAAGGAATGGTTCACTAGAGGAACCTTACATGCCCAGTTGTCTTTTTGCTTAGTTTTTAGAGACAGGGATTCTCTGTATAGCCCTGGCTGACCTGAAACTCAATAGACCTGGCTGATTTAGTCTAAATCAGAGACCCATCTGCCTCCAAAGTACTGGGATTAAAGGCACACGCCACTACACCCAGCATAAGTCTTGTTATTATTAAGTCATAGTGCTACTTTGTCTAATTCATTTTCTGAAGGGAAATTTTGTAAAGACAAAATTTTGTAAACTACTGTATGTGATAATAAATTCTGATGTGGTTGCTTTAAAACTATCCAGTAAATTCCAGAACTGTCTACTTGATCTCAAAGGTTATGGTTTCAGGAAAATGTTCACAAGGGAGGAATCTCAACACGTTTTCATCTACAGTTTTTGAGTACTAAAAACAAGACAAAATGAAAAACAGTTACATAAGGGTTTTATGCACACACAAGCTTACAAACAAAAAACCCAGAATGGTCCTTCTGTGTCCCAGTTAAAAATAAGTTCTGATTGAGTAATGACTGTAAAATCTCCCCAGCATTTAAGAAAAGTTGTTCTTCAAAGCCGAGGAAATACAACACGGTATCAAACATTCTACTGTTAAAAGAAGCAACTACAGAAAGCTTTTATTTGCTCAAAGGAATCAGTGCCTTTTGATGCAGAACAAAAACCAAAAATATCCCAACTACTGTCAATACTTTCAAAACCAGCATATCAAACTCGATTTTCATTAGAATGCTATTTTTTCCACACTAGTAATTCAAAACTCAAGATCCAGATTTTATATATATATAAATATATATAAAAATGCAAACAATTATTGAGCCTCGTCTTCTGGACAAGAATGCCAAGTCAGCCTTTCCTCATAAAAGGCGATGACGATCTGAGGACACTTCATATTCGCCTCCTTTGCCAGCACCAAGTCCGCCTCATCTGAGTCCTTCCTGTTTGAGGGGGGAAAAAGGCTAAACGTTTAAACTGTGCATGTCACCTGAGCTCTATTCAATAAATACTAATTGAATAAAAATAAATGTAAATGCTACTAGATGGCTACATGGTAGTGTGATCACATATCAATAACCCCCCCCCCCCCGACAGAAGAGACAGCTTTATTGTAGAAACGCTGGGCCAGCAGGTTTAAAATAGGGAAAGACTTTCAAGTGCACACCAGTCCAGACTCCCCTGTTCATATCCGAACCCTCTCCAGTTTCTCACGTGTTTGTCCTCTGCAGCAGTCACTTCCTTAGGGTCTTAGACACATGCCATCATAGAACCTTACATATCAATCAATAATTTCATTTCTCAAGAGGCTATA
>NW_004949109.1:6882978-6885798 GCF_000317375.1 Microtus ochrogaster
ACCCCCCCAACACCACCCTCTCCCTTTCAGGCCTAATTCGCAGAACTCTGAGTTGAGGTCAGCTTGGTCTACAAAGAGAATTCTACATCAGCCAGGGCTACACAGCGAGACCCTGCTCAACCACCTCCCTCTCAAAAAACCCAACTGAAGTACTTTCCATCCTTTTTAAACTGTATGTAATGAGGGCCAGCAAGATGACTCATCAGGTAAAGATGCTTGGCACACAGTCCTGAATCTACATCCAGGTGCAGAGAATGGACTCAAAGCTGTCCTCTAACATGTGATACACATATGCTCTCATCATTATGTATGCATACACAGAGGGAGGAAACAACCCCTTCCCCCAAAAAACCACCCTAAAACCATTTGCCCCGCACACTTACCATTTCATAAGAAACATTAATTCTCCACTGCTGTCTGTGGCACCAATTATTCGTTCAGGATCAAGACCTCTGGCAAAACCCCTTGGTTTGTCGGCCTGTTTAGAGGGTGAGGTAATAGGCTGCATAAATATTCTTTTTAAAAAAAAGATTTATTTATTTATTATGTATACAACTTTCTGCCTCCATGTATACCCACATGCCAGAGGAGGGCGCCAGATCTCATTACAGATGGTTTGGAGCCACCATGTGGTTGCTGGGAATTGAACTCAGGACCTCTGGGAGAGCAGACATGCTCTTAACCACTGAGCCATCTCTCCAGCCCCCTGCATAAATATTTCTACACAACAAATAAAATTAAGAACTCTTTATGAAATACAACTTTCATCAGAACTCCAAGCAATGAGACAGCAACAACTAGAAAAAAAACCCTAAGTTACAGGGCTATGAAGAGAAACCCTGTCTGAAAAACAAAAACATAACCCAAGTTAGATATAGAAACATGTGTGGGGTTAGGAATGTAGCTGTAGTTCTATTGGCAGAGTATTTTCCTAGTATGCAAGGAATTCTGGGTTTAGTCTAACACTTGGTAGCTGGAGGCAGGAGAATGAGGAGTTAAGGTAAGCCTGGGCTAGAAAAGACCTTTTCTTAAAAAAATAGATGAAATTTTAAAGTCTTATTATGTAGCAGAGATTAGCCCTAAACTTTCAATCCCCAGCTTCAATTCCTTGACCATTAGAACTACAAGTATGCAACAACATACCAAAAGTTATACACTCTTGACATTAAATTTCAAGTGCCTATACACCTAGCACTTTAGAGGCAGAGGTATAATAAGTTCAAGGCTGGGCCTGGGTAAAGTGAAATTTTATCAAGAACCATCCCCCCCAATGAAAATAAAAAACAAGTAAATAAATATGCAGCCACTTACAGTAGCACAAGCCTATAATCTCAGTATTCAGTAAGTTTTAAGTGTACCCTGGGCTACATAAGACTATGGGCCTAAAATATATACACCTAAGAAAACCCTAGGCTGCTGGAGAGATGGCTCAGTGGTTAAGAGCCCTTGATCATGTAGAGAACCTGGGCTCAGTCCCCAACACCCACTTGATAGCTCACAGCTACCTCTAATCCTACTACCCTAAAATCCTACTACCTAATCCTACATGAGGGAATACAACTCATTCTAACTTCTGTGGTGGCTGCACACATGTGGTACACATACATATACTTGGATCTCCTACCAATAGTAACATTTCTAATGTAACATCCGTTATTACTCCTGTGCATCGTGATGCATGTCTTTAATCCCAGCACTTAGGAGGCAGAAGTAGGTGATCTCTGAGGTTGATGCCAGCCTGGTCTCTACAGAGTAAGTTCTAGGACAGCCAGGGATATGTAGAGACCCTGCCTCAAAAAAAAAAAAAAAAAAAAAAAAAAAAAAAAAAGTTACCAAACCAATCCCAAACAATAAAATCCGATGAACTTACTTCTAGGAATTAAGTCTAAGTTATTTGCTTATTTTAAAAAACACAGACAAAAAAATTGGTAAAATCTCCTACTTTGAGTTAAAGATTTGGGATTGTCTTTACAGTTCTTTTTAAACATTTCACAGCAAGCCAAGATTAGTGGCAAGAAGCCCTGGGATTGATTTAGTACTTTGATAGAAGCGGGACGATCAGGGTTTAAAAGCCAGCCTGGGCTATGAAACTATCGTAAAAACACAATCACCTTTCTTTGAAGCCTGAATTAGCTTCAAAGTCTTGAAACAATCTTCCTTATTCCCTCAGGTAGTAGGATTTTAGGGCTGAAACATTGGGCCTAGCCCTGTCTTCCTTAGACACTGAAGATGGCTATTTTCCACAGCATGTTTAACATATATACATGCTTATATGTAAATTTTTTTAAAAAATTAAAGCTAGGGTCTTTAGGCAGGCAAGGTCTATTATGTACCTGATGACCTTGAATTTACCCCTCAAATGTTGGAATTATAGGTGAATGCCGCCATGCCCAGTTTCCAATCAGTTCCGGCCTTAAACCATTTAGTTTTGTTTAGTTTTATTTTTTGGTCTTGTTATTTTTAAAATTTATGTGTATTTTCTTGTGCACCCATAAGCATGGGTGTTCTTAGAGGCCAGAAAGGGTGTTGGAGCCCATGGAGCTGGAGTCACAGGAAATTCAAAGTACCTACATGTGTTAGGAATGGAATTGGGGGGTTTCTACTAGAGTAGTTTGTTCTAATTACTAGTACTTTAAAACTGTTATCCTAAAGAAACAAAAACAAACAAAAAAGAAAAACAGATTTATGCATTGAGTGTATTATCTGCACATATCATGTGTGTGCCTGGTGGATGGTTAGAGTCACTGGAATTGGTGTTAAGGATTGTTATAAGCCACCAACTGGGTGCTGGAAACCCACTGTGTCCTTTGTTTTTTTTTT
>NW_004949109.1:6886103-6888535 GCF_000317375.1 Microtus ochrogaster
TCTGAGCCATCTCTCCAGCCCCCACTGTGTCCTTTGGAAGAACAGCAAGTGCTCTTAACTATTGAGCTAGTTCTCTACCTAAAATTGTCTGTCCCTGACCCCTCATTGTGTCTCACTATGCAGACCAGGTTAGGTAGGTTGGTCTGGGAACTCAAGAGAAATTGCCTGCCTCTGCTTCACCAGTACTGGGAAACTCAAGTCATATCGCCACCTGGCTGTTTTTCAATTTCTAAAACAAACAGTTGGTAATTATTATTATTATTATTTTTTTGTTTTTCGAGACAGGGTTTCTCTGTAGCTTTGGAGCCTGTCCTGGAACTAGCTCTTGTAGACCAGGCCGGCCTCAAACTCACAGAGATTCACCTACCTCTGCCTCCTGAATGCTGGGATTAAAGGTGTGCGCCACCACTGCCCGGCAACAGTTGGTAATTATAGCCTATATAATTTTGGAGTATATCGGAGAACTAAAGATATCAGTAAGTTAAAATCACTTGAAATTTCACATTAATGTAACCAGGCTCTGGAGTCAGAACGGGATAGAATGACAACTCTACCTCTTTAAAGGTCTGTGGGTTTGGGTAAGTTAATTATCCAAGGTACCTACGTTGTAGGTTTTTTGGAGTGTATGAATTAAGATGTTTAGAACACGGCTGGCTCAATAGAAAGTTGTTTCCCTTTCAGATCCCCACCTGTTACAATCATGTTTTCTCATCTATTCAACTGGGTCATTATCTAACGTTAACAGTGTTGGTATTAACATTAATGATCTATATGCAAAATTCTTGATACCTAGTTCAAATGATCATATTTGAAGCTCACAGTCCTTTACTAATTTAAAGACAAGGGTAGAGATTATCTCATTTGTGCCACCACGAACGGCTCTATAAAGTTTTTCTTTCTTTTTTTCTCATTTGGAGTTTAAAAAAGTATTCCAGGGTTGGAACATTTAGAAACGTCTGCTACCCTATCAAAGATTTTGAGTTCAATTGCTAGCACCTACATGGTAGCTCACAACTGCCTGTAATTTCAGTCTCAAGGGGTTTGATACGCTCTTCAGGCTTCTGGGAACACCAAGATGCACATGGTACACAGACAAGCAAACACATACATATGCAGGCAAAATACCATACATGTGAAAAAAAAAGTATTCTAGTTTTAGCTGGGCATGGTGGTGCACGCCTTTAATTACAGCACGCAGGAGGCAAAGGCAGGCAGATTTCTATGACAGAAGCCAGGCAGGGCTACATGGTGAAACTCTCTAAAACACCTAACCTATTCTAGTTTTAAGCAGGCACTGTGGTGAACACCTGTAATTCCAGTGTCAGGATGTTAAGAGGTAACAGGATGAGTGGTTCAAGGCCATTCTCCAATACATGAGACCTTGCCTCAAACACAACCCTCAACAGGAAATTAACTATAAAGGGGAAGGGAGAGGGAGGTGAATTAGAACAAAGTATAATGATAATTATGCATGAAAAAAAAGCACAACAAAACCCATCACTTTGGAAGAACAAAATATGAACTAAATAAAAGTATTCTAGAAGGGGGGAAAAGGTTCAAAGTAATTAAAATTCAAGCTATTAATTGTTGATAAGACCCAGTCTAATAGGCAATACTTTATACTTACAGCATCTCTTTTCTTCTTCGATTTGCTATCATCAGATTCACTGTCAGATAAAGATTTCCTTTTTGTACCATCTTTTTCTTTACCAGCTTTTTGAGAATTAAGAAATGCTTCAATTAATTCTGGACAATCTAAATTTTCTTCTGGTTCCCAAGTATTATCAGCACTGTGTTCAGTTAAAGAAAACAAAAAGTTGATTCAATTAAACATTGCCATTAACTGAACCTGTTTACAACTACCTGAAAAATAAAAGTTCCCATAGAATAACACTAATACTGGTAGAATAATAACAAAGAAAGAAATGCCTTTTTATTTCCTATATTATTTAAAAATGTCTAATCTCCTTTCACACCTCTTCACGTCTCCAACTGAGCAATCAGGTATTTTAACCCCAAAGGCAGTTGAACCTGACTCTAAGGGCAACCAATACTAGTATTTTTCTGCTCCATATGCAACTCACTTCATGTAACCCTAGCTGGCCTCAAATTTTATGCAATCCAGTCCTCATTCTCCTGTCCCCACCTCCCAAGTACTGGAATAAAAGGCATTTTCTATCACACTCCGTTTGTCTGGTGGTGGGATGAAACCCATGGCTTTGTGCATGCCAGCCAAAGCATGCTACCAACTGAGCTACATCCCAATCCCTTGAGTTTAAAGGTGGGGGATAGAGCCGGGTGGTGGTGGCGCACGCCTTTAATCCCAGCACTCGGGAGGCAGAGGCAGGCGGATCTGTGTGAGTTCGAGGCCAGTCTGGTCTAGAAAAGCTAGTTCCAGGACAGGAACCAAAAGCTAAGGAGAAACCCTGTCG
>NW_004949109.1:6888635-6909359 GCF_000317375.1 Microtus ochrogaster
AAATTCTGAAAAAACAGTGATTCCTAATTCCTTATATATTATGCCCAGGTTTGGGATCTCCAATGATGTTTGGAAATAAAGATTCTGACATATTCTCATACACGAAATATTTTCAATTTGGGAAATGATATAGAACATGGGCTGAGGAAGAAAGTGAACAACAAATCTAGCCTGTTGTATGCACCCCCCCTCAAAGACACTGTATTACTGTAGGCTAGGTTGGTCTCAAACTCCTAATCTTGCTTCAGCTGTCACAGTGCTGGGATTACAGTATTGTGCCACCATGCACAGTGCCAATTTCTACCCTTAAATTTTTTTAAGGTTGGGAGGAAATGAAAAGTATCAATTTCAGGCAGGGTTCATAAGTTGGAATAGGCATACTCGTTTAAGGCATTAGCTACTGCTGCTTTTATGCTGCTCATGCAGACAAATCAATGGCCCACAAAGCCTAAAACAGTCACTTATAGATACTTTGGGGGAAGAGACTGCCAACTCCTGCGTGAGCACAAGGCCAAAGTAATCATTCTCATGTTTCTCTCAAAAGAGCTGTGAGGAAAATGAGAATCACCTCACAAACATAGTAGTATGGCCACCTTGTACCAAGGGACAGTCTTTGTGCTCAGGCCACAAATATCTTTAGAGAATGAGATGGAATGAGTGATTTTAGTGATATCTAGTGCTATTAACATCTGGTACTTAATACTTGGTCCGCTGCTATCTCCAGACTGTAACATTGGCAAAGTTTAATTTTGGCAGGAGAATTGATGTGTTATTTTCAGTTTTGTCTTCTATATTATAAACATACTACACTGTAAATGTTAGGCTCTTGATCATAGATATTCAAATTTGCACGTTTAATATGACATTAAATGCTTTAATGAAAGAACACGTTAGGACATAAAAGATGTAGAGAATGGAGTGGGAGGTGGAGAGAATGAGAATCCATTACAAATGCTCTGTTTAAAAATGCTGTGACATTTACTACTTTGCAGGCTAGTTTAAAAATTATGCTGTGGGGAGCTTTAATTTTCCAAGTTTGACTCGATAGCAATAAATTAAGCTCTAATATGCTGGTTTCAAATGTTGCTAAAGCTTTGATTTTTTTTTTGAGACAGGGTTTCTCTGTAGCTTTGGTGCCCATCCCGGAACTAGCTCTTGTACACCAGGCTGGCCTCGAACTCCCAGAGATCCACCTGCCTCTGCCTCCCGAGTGCTGGGATTAAAGGCGTGCGCCACCACCGCCCAGTAACTTTGATTTTTTTTAAATTAACTTTTTTGCGTGTATGAGTCTCTTTTTTCCCCCCTGCACATATGTATGCATGTGGATCATGTGTGTGCCTGGTACTTGAAAATATCAGGAGGTGGCTCTGGATACACTGGAACTTGGAGCTATGGATGATTATGAGCTACCATGTGGATGCTAGGAATTGAACCCTGGTCCTCTAAGAAAGAACAAGTGCTCTTAACCAGAGCCATCTCTTCAGACCCCAGAAGCCTTAAATAAACCTCAAACAAGATAGTTCTGGAATTAAAATTGACTTCTAACATCTCTTTCGGCAAATTGGTAAAATATTTAAAAGTAAAATTTAGGCCTATTCAAGCAAAATTACAATTACTAAAGTAAGGGCCAGGGATGTAGTTGATGGAGTGCTGGCCGAGCATGCATAACCCTGGATTTAACCTTTTTTTTTTTTAAAAAAAAATACGTATTTATTATGTATATAATATTCTGTCTGCGTGTATGCCTGCAGGCCAGAAGAGGGCATCAGACCTCATTACAGATGGTTATGAGCCACCATGTGGTTGCCGGGAATTGAACTCAGGACCTTTGGAAGAGCAGGCAATGCTCTTAACCACTGAGCCATCTCTCCAGCCCCCTGGATTCAATCTTTAGGCTCATATAAACCAGGTGTGGTAGTGCATCCTGTGCACCAGGGAGTTGGAACCGGAACAAATAAGAGTTTAAGGTTATTCTTGGCCATACAGCAAGTTCAAGAGCAGTTTGGGGTTCGGGAGACCCTGTCTTAACAGAACAACAACAACAACAAAAAAGCAAATACAAAAATGAGGCATGGGGAACACCTATAATCCCAGCACTTGGGAGAAGGAACAGGAGTCCAGGCTAGTCTGCACTACATGAGACACCCTCGCTTAAAACAAAATCATAAGAAGTTTCTTACTCTGTGAACCCCTTCCACTTGAGGAAATACTCCACCTTCCCATTCACTACACGCCGGTCCAGTACTTTTTCTACCACAAATTCTTCAGGCTCTGCCTCTTCAACTTTTTTACTCTTTCCATTCTGTTTCTTTCCCATTTTTTGCTAAAACAAAAGAGAAAT
This sequence comes from Microtus ochrogaster, assembly GCF_000317375.1. Taxonomy (NCBI): domain Eukaryota; kingdom Metazoa; phylum Chordata; class Mammalia; order Rodentia; family Cricetidae; genus Microtus; species Microtus ochrogaster. Next base: position 6,890,977 of record NW_004949109.1, read on the forward strand.
TAAGAAAATTTAAAAAAAAATCTTGAGTACATTTTAAGGCCAAATTGACACAATTTACTTTTCGACAAAAAAAAAACAAAATACCCCAAACACCACCCCCTTTTAAACTTCTGTGACCCAGGGCAGGCACATCCTAGAAAGGCAATAGATAATAAAATAAAATCTCTGCTCCACTGATTTACACTTAAAACCCAATACCCTTCACCAGTATGACAGAATTAAAAACAACAACCAAAAATCTGAGAAACAACCTTATCCTTTCCTAGTTTTATTTCCAGGATTCTACAAGACCATGTTTACCAGAACCACCACTCATGTTAGTCACAGCGTAGTGACAAATAACTAGAAAACACGAGACAATGACAGAATGGAGTAAAATTAGTAGCTGGTGGTTTGAATGAGAATGGCTTTATAGGCTTATACTGGATTGGTTGGTTCCCAGGTGATGCAACTGTTTGCGAATTGTGTGGCCTTGCCGGGGGTGGGGTGTGGGGTGACAGCTGGGCAGTGCACACTGGATTTCAACGCCATTCTCATTGAGCATGCTCTCTCTGCCTTGTGCTTGAACATCAAATGCACCCTCTCAGCCACTACTTCAGTGCCATGCCTGTTGCCATCCTACCAGGATGGTCATGGACTCATCCTCTTAAATTATAAACCTCAACAAACTTTAAGTGTCCTTGGTCATGTCTTATCACAGTAAATAAGAACTAAGAATGAAGTGTGATAGTAAAAAAGAAAGAAAACAAACCAACAAAACACTCAAGTCAGGGTTACATATAGCCCAGGTAGTCTCCAATTCACTATGTAGCCAAGGAAGACCCTAAATTCCCAATCCTTTGGCTTCTACATCCCAAAGTACTAGGTTTATAGGTGTGCACCACCACACCTCACTAAATGATAGAACCAAGTGTAGCAGAGTAGACCTATTAAAACTACAGCTCTAAGATATGGCTTTCCCAACAACAGTAACAATTTAAAATTGTTTCAAGGATAAAAATTAGCTGCAAAACAAAAACAGAGTTTTATCCTCAACCATGGAGACCATGAATAAACTAAATAGACAATATTGTTTTCCCATAATTATTACATGTAGATAATTTTCCTGACTAACAAACCTTATACTATCACTTTAAGTGTCCAAAATGGTAGATAGAAAAATTCCTTCCCTACTGGATTTTTCAACCTAGAATCTTAACTGGTAGCAGACTATATTTACTTTGAAGAGAGGCATGAGGTAGAAATGATGAGCTTATTAGCAGCATCAAGGAAATCAAAATAGGTTGATTACCATGGGTTCAGGGTCAACTTGAGATATGGAGGAAAACTGTGTCCCTAAAATCAAAAGTTCTTTCTTTCTGGTGAGGGTGGGTGGGTATAACATCACCCATTAAGTGTTTTCTCAGCACATACTCAGGATTGTTAAAGGAGTAGAAACTAGGTGCTTAAAAATCTTGAGATGGTTAATTATAAGCCCCTTTGGGACACCACAACAACCCAATACAGTATGCGCAAACATTTCATCTCCACAACAGCAGCCAATTCTAACCTTTAAGTGGCTGTGATTCCCCTGACTCAATCTCCCCCAGTGTTAGCATTATAGGTGTGCATGGGTGCTACTTAAGTGATCAAAACCTAACCAACCAAAACCCCTCAAAAGCCTAGTCACTAAAACCATCTCCCAAATGAAGGATCCAAACAGGAAAAATCAACAGCACACCCAAGGCAGTTAAACCTACTAGCATCTAGGGGCATACCTAAACAAACATCCTATGGAATTTTCCAGATGTTTTTGCTGTTATTTTTCAAGACAGGGTTGCTTTGTGAAACAGCCTTTGTAGACCAGACTAGCCTCAAAATCACGCGAGACCCACCTGTTTCTGCCTCCCGATTAAAGGCGTATATCACCAAACCTGGCCCAAAGACTTGTGCTTATTATCACTAAGGCTTTAACCTGTATTTGGTCATTTATCAAGAGTGATCAGACAGGTTCAGATCACAGATCCTAGTCAGCTCTGCAGAGTATTACAAGTCATGCACAATATAATGATGGCACAAATTAAAAATCACCATCTTGTCCTTTCCAGTGAGAAACTCAGTAAGACACTCCACAGATCAAAAGCAAGTTTTGTTTTACTTAGGTGTTAATACCTGCCTTTATATGTTGGTAATCAATGTATCAGTATTAAAATAGAAACCCTAACAGCAAAATTCACCTTTTAATACAAATCTGTCAATTCAGAGTTTTGCCATACACCTTGACTAATCTAGTATTTTATAGTCCAGGCTAGCCTTAAACTCACAGCAATCTGCTTGTCTCCGCTTCTCAATATGCTGGGATTACAAACATACACGATTAGACCTAGTGTTCCCCACCAATTCCACAGGGTTTCTTGTGTAACAGTCCTCACTGTCCTGGGACTTGCTCTATAGACCAAGCTGGCTTTGAATTCAGAGATCCAGCCTCTGATGTTTTGGAATTAAACCTCTGGAGCTTTGGGATTAAAGGTGTGTGCTGCCACTGTCCAAATTTTAATCTAATTTTTTATTTTTACTATAACTTGACAAAAAAAAGAGTATGTCTTTATAAATTTGTCTAACTTACTAGAAACCCAATACAAACATTGGGTTTAGCAATCCTCAGGAAATTGCTCAAAAGATACAGAATCGATCTACTGTTCTTTCATTCCTAGACATAGTTTGTAATTCTTGCTCATGGCAACACAATACTTTGTTATATTTGATTCACTTTGTGTACAAAGTATCGTTTTAAACTTCAGCATTTAATCAATACTCAGTGTACCTACAATTCAGCAGATTTAAGTATAATCTTATCAATCAACTAAAACTTACTTTATAGATTTCCCCATGTAACATTTTTCTCACAATTAAGCTCATTAAAAACATTATCATGTGGTAGCAGGAAACACTTTGATGGAGATCAGGGAACAATCTTGTGGGTTCTGTCCTCTCCCCTTCCACCTTTCCTTGGGTGAAGATTGAGCCATCTTGCCAGCCCTAAATATGGATCTTTATCTCAAATAAGAACATCCAGCTAAAGCTGTACTATGTCTTCCTAAGATTACGTTTAAAAGATGCCAATTAAGAATGTTTCAAAATTAACAACTCAAGGTTTTCTTCCAGTGCTGGCTGGGAAGTACATGGATGTAAATAGCCTGGCTTCAAACTTACAGCCATCCATCTGCTTTTGCTGGGCTTAAAGGCAGACACGACCATGTCCCGCCTGATAATTTTTTCCTCCCTGGACCCAGGGTTTCTCTGTGTAGCCCTGGCTGTCCTGGAACTACTCATTCTGCACACCAGGCTGGCCTCCAACCCAGAGATTTGCCTGTCTCTGCCTTCAGTGTGCTGAGATTAATGGCGTGTGCCACACCTTAAAGGCTTCTTAATTGTAATTTTTAAAGAACAAAAAAATTCTTTAGTTAAGATTCTTACATGTTTTAGGGTTTCACAAACTTACCAATGTAGTTTTATTGGAGGCCATTTTTTTTTTTAAAAAATCGAAGACTTGAAGAGCTATTGCGAGAAAAAAATGCATGACAGTTAAATTTTCATGACACACAAAAGGCAACTGCAAGTTTTGTGTGGATTTCATCCTGCACATTTCAGATAAAAATGCAGGGAAAACAGTTCAAAGATTCTATGTTATTAGAGATACATACTTAAGTATGTTAGTGCTTTAACCAAGTTAGTAAAGTTAAAACCTTACCGACACTGGTACCTCAGACTTTACTTGGTTATAATACAGAACTACTTTTTCAATGTAAATCTTTATTTGTAACAAATACAATGTTTATTTTCTATGAAAGGCAATCCTCTGTGTGAATATCAAGCATCATTAATTAACCTTTATCGGTAAATTACCATGATTTTTTCCCTCTAAATTTTTGAATATTCCAAGAAACTAGTGTATAATTGTTTTTTTTTTTTCCAAAAGCCCTCCCTCTTCAATCATGGAGTAGAATAAAAACACTGAGATGTCTCAGTCCTATTTCCTGGCCTTTTGCTGGGGGGTGGGTAACCACTCTCTATAGTCCGGTCTGGGTTTGCACGCCAGGCAATACTCCTGCCTCAAGCTTCCCAAGCCTGTCCTGCTAAAGCTGGAAGGAACTGCCCTCCTCCACGCCCGCTCTTCGAAGAGGACCCCTTCCCGGTTCGATTCCCTCGTCTACCGGCCACGGCCAGGAGTCCGCCCCCCACTCGGGAGCGCGGGCCTCGTGGTCAGCGCCTCCGCGGGGAGAAACAAAGGCGGCGGCGGGGGCTCAAGGGCACTGCGCTACCAGCCCGCGCCTCCCCCTCCGGCGGCGGACACGTAGCGGGGAGCTCGGGGCCTCGGGCCTCGCGGCGGCAAAGCCAACCTCGCTCTCCCCGCGAGGCCGCGCCGCGGCTGGGGGGAGGGGAGCCCCGCGCTTTGTCTGGAGTCTCCGCGGCTGTCATCGCGCTCCCACCCTCCGCACGACTATCTAATCTCCCCCGTAAGGTGGCGCGGCGCCTCAGCCAGGCCCCGCCAGCCTCCCCCGCAGCTCGGGGCCCACGGCGGAGCGCGGGGCCCGCAGCCTCTCCCCGCAAGCCCGGGCGCACAGAGCATCTTAGCCCCCGCCACGCACGCACAAGATAAAAAAGCAAGCCACCGACTTCACCGCTCGGATGCTTCGGGCCGCGGATCCTGCAGAGTCTCCCGGCAGCGCGCCTTAGCTCAGCCACATCCGAGGGGAGGGGGCGCGGGCAGCTAGGCCTGGGGGGAGGGGAGGCACCGCCCACGCCCGGGCCGCGCGGGGCCCGCCGGGAACGCGGCCTGCGGGGGGCGGCGTGCGCGCCACTCACCGTCCGCGGCGTGGCGCCTCGGGGGTCTCCTTAGGGGGAGGCGAGCAGGGCCGCGGGGGCCTCTCTGCGTCGCGCTGCGCGCCAAAGCCGGGCTCCGCCCACCTCCTCGCCCTAGGCTTGGGGCGCTGAGCCGCGGGGTTCTTTAAGCACCACCTTCTCACGGGGCGCGGGCTCCCAAGGCCTTGGGCCTGGGGTGGTGGACTCGGACTGGGAGGGAGCGGTCCCCCCGGGACAAGGACAAAGATTAGCGTGGCCCGGAACACCCCGGGCTAGGATTGGCGCAGGCGGAGCTGCAGGGACTGCGCTAGGGTGGAGAGGGCCGCACGCAAGAGCCGCCGCTTAAGCCCCGCCCGGCAGCGTTAATTTTAAACTGCGCGACCGTTTTCTCGGCTCCCTGCGCTGAGGTTGGGGGCCGGACCTAATTCCGGACGTAGTAACACGCCTCGACGCGAGCCTTCCGCAATTCACTGAAGCCCGCTGCGCAAGTGACGTAACGCGGCCTCCTTAATCCGAAAGGGGGAGGCGCACGGATTTGGCGTAAGGGGCGTGGAGCCCCTTCCCGCCATTGGCGGCGGTTAGGACGTTTACGTAACGGCCTGACGTCAGCAAAGACGCGTTAGTGGGGGAAGGTTCTAGAAAAGCGGCGGTCCCGGCTCCAGCGGCAGTAGCAGCGTCGCCGGCTCCGGTGTGCAGGTCTTCCCAGCGGCGCGGTTTTGCGAGCAGCGGCTGCTCTCTCTTCCTCCCCAACCCCCAGCGTCAGGACGAGTCCGGTGCGTGCGCGTCCGCGGAGGTCTTTCTCGTCTCGCTCGGCTGCGGGGAATCGGGCTGAAGCGACTGAGTCCGCGATGGAGGTAACGGGTTTGAAATCAATGAGTTCTTGGAAAGGGCATGGTGAGGCCGAAGGCGCCGCAGCAGAAGCCGGCCACCGCCTCCGCGGGCGGACGGGCGGGCGAGCGGAGGGAAAGCTGCCTCTCGAGTGGCGGTTGGCCTTGGGGACTCGGGGAATGGGTCGTTGGCGCGGAGGCCCGATTGTCCGAACGCCTTCCCCGCCCTTAGGCGCCCGGCGCCATTTCCCTGAGCCGGGGTGGGGGATGGGAGCCCTCCGCGGCGAGGCGGCCGGGCCGCGGAAACTGCGCGGGGACGGGCCGCTGTCGGTTCTTCCCGATGGGCGCGGGCCCAGAGAGCGGGTTGTGTGGGCGGCGGAGCGTTTTCGGCGGCCCCCGGGTCCCCGGAGCGGGTCTGCCTCCCCTCCCCCCTCCCTCCCGGGAACCGGATTTGGCGTCCGCCATTTTCCCGTCTCCTTCCTCGCTGCGATTTTTGCGTTCTACACTTTTCAGGCCTCCTAATTTGCTCCCTTTTACCGCCGCCTATGACTGGTTTGCTGTTTTTCTTTGTTTTCGGCGCGGTTTCATCTCGTTTCGAGGTGAATTTAAGGAATTTTGAGCTTGGATTCTGGATTCCTGCGCACCTCGTTAAGGGCTCCTTGCCTACTCGACGAAATGGCGCCATTGCGTTGAGCAGGCACACGGAGGAGCGGGTGGGGGTGGAGGCGCTCCACTAGGCTTGCTGGCGCAGGCCTGGATAACAGTGCGACCGCGGCCCAAGCATGTTCTTGAATTGCCGCAAAGCAACCACTTTATCTTTTCTAGCCACTGAATCCGATTAATGAAAGGCTTTATGAGCCTGCAGTGGTAAAGCACGTGAACGGCAGGAAGTTGAGACTGCTCGGTTCTGGTAGTTAGATTCTGTTAGCTCAGGCGGAGGGGTATTATTTTCCTTCGATTGCAGCGTAGGTTTACTTTCCCAAAGGATCCTTTGGTTTGAAATAATGATTCTGAGCTTAGGGTGTGTTGCTTAAACTGCAACAGGATCCTTTCACGTGACGGCCACGTTAGAGAAGTTACCTTTTCCTTAAAGCCCTGCTCAGTCAACATTAATACATGAACTAGCTATATAAAAACTTTGAGTTCTGGGCTACAGTGTATTTGAACTTTGTCATTTGCTTCTCTGATTTGTGTTTGCGATCATGGTTGATCATTACTTTGATAAGGTTTCAAGTTGAAGGGGGTCTGCTTCGCTGTTTTCTTTGACCCTTAGCATGTTCATAAGATATAAATAATCTTGTTTATAATCGATAGTGGACGTCGGGTAAGTTTGGGAAAACCTATGAGGTAAGTAATGAGCTTTTGCTTTTTACAATTTAATTTAAAGAGGCATATTTATTGGTATTTAAATACAACTACCTGGACACTCCATTTTCAGTCATTTTAAGTAATTAGAACTGTTTAAAACGTCGTATTTGAATCTTAAACCTATTTTGACATTTCTATTTTTCTTCAAAAACAGAACCTGAGAAGAGCAGTAAACAATTTATTTTTGAGAGTATTTTGAGAGAACCTTAAAGATTTGGATTGAGTAATAAGAGTTGTGGAATTTTTTTTGTAATTTCAATTTTGTCTTCAGTTATGCAATCAAGATAGGTCCTGAATACTATGACCTAGTTTATGAACATCTTAACTTTTTAAAGCTTAGTTCTTTATAAGCCAGTACGTAATAAAAAGCACTTCAATTAATAATTATTTCAGGCTTTTTTTGAAAATTTTTGAGAAAACCACTTTATTCCATGAATTGTCAGAAGGCTAGTACATTGGGACAAGTGTAAGCTGCTTTAATTAAAGACAGTAGCAAAGTTTTTTGAGTCAGTTTGGGGCAGTGGTAACTGTAGATAAATGTGTTTTTTAGTTTTTTTTCTGTAGCCTAAAAGTAACGAGAGCAGTACCTCCCCAAACTTGGCACTTCAGGTGGTGAAGGCTACAGGAATAAACTTTTCTAAGTTAGAAGAAAACTATTAAAAAAAACTTTCGCGGAGCTTGTTTGAATGTTGGAGCCTTCTCCCCCAGACTCCCATATTTAACACCCGAGGGGGGCAGTTCAAGGAAAAGCAAATCTGCCACTATTTCAGAGACTGATGCCTAATGTAAGTGGTGGATTGTGGAAACATTAGATTTTTTTTTTGGTTTTACATTTTTTTCAACTAAAAAGCAATTTGAGTAAATTTTGTGCTTGAGTTGTAGAATTTAATGAAGAATTTCATAAGACTTTTTGATACCTCTTAAATGACCACAGAAGTCGAGTATGGTTTTTCTCAAAGATTTTGAAGAAAGTCTGCTAAGTTTAAGGTAGCTTATGTGAATTAAAGTTAGATCAAATATTAGTGACATTAAAACTTGTATAGTTCAGCTGAGGCATTTTTTGGTGTAACACATATGTTTTAACATATGGTTTAAATTTGATGTAAGTTTTTTTTTTCCCCCCCAGAAAACTTTAGAAACTGTTCCTTTGGAGAGGAAAAAGGTACTCTGCCAGCAGGTCACCTCATATTTAAGAATTTAATTTCCAGCATACAAAGAGAAAATGTAAATAAAAATTGAAATGGTATTTTCCTTTGCAGAGAGAAAAGGAACAGTTCCGCAAACTATTTATTGGTGGCTTAAGCTTTGAAACCACAGAAGAAAGTTTGAGAAACTACTACGAGCAATGGGGAAAGCTCACAGACTGTGTGGTAGGTTACTTCTGAAAGTCTGGCTGCAGGTTCTAGTCTTACTGAACTTACCCATACATTTTGGGTTGAGTCATTTTCCTATAGAAAATGACTATTAAACGTAGTTTCTAATTGGTATTACTAGTTATAATATCATTACATTAAATGCTAACATGTTTTTTGGTTTAAAGGTTATGAGAGATCCTGCAAGCAAAAGATCAAGAGGATTTGGTTTTGTCACTTTCTCGTCCATGGCTGAGGTTGATGCTGCCATGGCTGCAAGGCCTCATTCCATTGATGGCAGGGTAGTTGAACCAAAACGTGCTGTAGCAAGAGAGGTAAGTAAAATATGTTGTGAATTTTTTCTTGCAGTGTTGGTTGTATTACCTCTTTGTATCTGTCTTTCAAAGGCTAACCTTTGTTGGTTTAGATGAAGAAATTTGATGTTAAGTATAAGGTGGTAGTATCAAGGTAAATAATTTGTAGCTTTTTTTCTCAGCATAATTCCCATAATTATCTGTTGTAGGAGTCTGGAAAACCAGGAGCCCATGTGACTGTGAAGAAGCTGTTTGTTGGTGGAATTAAAGAAGATACTGAGGAACACCACCTTAGAGATTACTTTGAAGAATATGGGAAAATTGATACTATTGAAATTATTACTGATAGGCAGTCTGGAAAGAAAAGAGGCTTTGGATTTGTTACTTTTGACGACCATGATCCTGTGGATAAAATTGTATGTAAGTGTCCAGGCACAGGAGGTGTGGTTTGTATATATAAACTGTTGGGTATATCAACAGCTTGTTAAAACATTCAGAATTGTTCACTATTAGAATGTATTGACAATTTTTTTTGTTTCAGTGCAAAAATACCACACCATCAATGGCCATAATGCAGAAGTTAGAAAGGCATTGTCTAGACAAGAAATGCAAGAAGTCCAAAGTTCCAGGAGTGGAAGAGGAGGTAACAAATTATATATTTTTTATATATATTTATTTGGCGGGTTGTTTGTCAGAATGCTTGCCATTAATTAGAACAAATATCCTACCTAGGAAACTTCGGATTTGGAGATTCTCGTGGTGGCGGTGGCAATTTTGGACCAGGACCAGGAAGCAACTTTAGGGGGGGATCTGGTAAGTATATTTAAAGGGTGTGATAGGTTTGTTTTTTTTAATAGTGGTTTTAATAGGATTTAGGAGATCCTGAGCTGGGTCTAGGGTAACACGTGCTGAGCATGTATGGTGCCTAGTGTGTTTAATTTCTTGCACCTCACAAAATGATACTGATACTTGGAATTTCAGTATTTGGGAACAAGAAGCAGGGGGGTTAGAAGAAATTAAAGGACTTCCTTAGCTGCCTGCGTGCGCACACACAAACACGATTCAAGATATGTTTGGACTTAAAAGTCCCTGTCTCAAAAAATAGTCAGGATTGGTATAGAATATTTCAGGGCATTTTAGGTTTTAGCTTATATAAATAAATGCAGTAACTTGTGATTTTAACATTTTGATGCTATATGCTTTCATTCCTTTATTAAAAGTTTGTGCGACTTTTTTGATCCAAATTTATTACTTTAAAACATGTTTTGCAATGGTAGCAAAATGGAATTGACGTGGCTTTTAAATGAGCTGGTAAGATTACCAGCCATCATTCTGACATACTAATATTGTAGAGAAAAGTAAAATGTTAATTTTTTCTAAACAGATGGATATGGAAGTGGACGAGGATTTGGAGATGGCTATAATGGGTATGGAGGAGGACCTGGAGGTTAGTTTTGCTTAGATTGTGATTTATGTATCTTAATATATTTAATAACATTGTATCTGGGGCTTTGGTTACTTTTATTTAGATTTTGATTTATGTATCTTAATATGTAATTAATACCATTTTAGTTGGGTCTTGGTTTTGCCAGTCAGAGTACTTAGTGATAATGGTTATTTGGCTTTTAAGAATGTACTTTGGGTTTTTTACTAAGCAGTGTATGCCTATAACTTATGCAGTAAAAGTCAGTTGAGGTTCCATTTCATGGAAAAATTGATCTTGATGGGGAAATGGACATTGTATGTAGATCAGCTAGAATGCTAGAGTTTGAGGTCTGGGTGTTAAGGGGAAATAAATTAAAGAGTAGTTAATATTGTTTTGCTGCTGGGATCCCTTAGGGATAACATTTTACCTAAGACAATTCAAATGGAATTGAAAAATTTAAGCAATTACTTAAAGGCTTATTTTATAATAGGTGGCAATTTTGGAGGTAGCCCTGGTTATGGAGGAGGAAGAGGAGGATATGGTGGTGGAGGACCTGGATATGGCAACCAGGGTGGGGGCTACGGAGGTGGTTATGACAACTATGGAGGAGGTAATAAATTCATCTACAACCTTTATGTTGGAATTTGGATTAGAACTAATGATACTTATTATTCATTGTCACTTAGATGCTTTTTAAATTGTAGGATTATAGAGAGGTACTATATACTTTGATTTTTGTAGAACATTTGTACTGAAAATTAAACTTGTTTTGAATTAATGCTTCTATAATAATAAATAGTTCAGGTGTCTCTTGGCTGATACTCTTAATTCTTTCATAGGAAATTATGGAAGTGGAAATTACAATGATTTTGGGAATTATAACCAGCAACCTTCTAACTATGGCCCAATGAAGAGTGGAAACTTTGGTGGTAGCAGGAACATGGGAGGACCATATGGTGGAGGTAATTTACTAAAGACTTGGCAATTTAGGTGATTTGAGAGGTATAGAGGTAGAACAGTTTGCATTTCACAAGGGAAAGAATCTAATAGTTAAACATAAGGAATTTTCCGTTTTAATTTGACCTCATAAAATTGTTTAAGTGCATCCCAAGTATAAAATTAGGTGATTTGGGGGGTGTTTGCAGGGACGGTATCGTTTGAGACAGGTTCTATGTAGTTTAGGTTGTCTTGAAGCTTCACAGATCTACCTACCTATACATTGTCTGTGCTGGGGTTAAAGGCCAGTGTTGCTACCATGCCCACCTAAAAATTAGGAGTAACTGTTGAATTTTAACTAATAGTTACTCAAGCAAGGTACCGCTAATAATACTGGCAAGGGGAAAATGGAAGATCAATTTTTCAGGGTCTTCATTGTCCTTCTAAACATGAAACCAAATAGAGTACACTGCCGTTTAACTTGTACAAGAAGCTTTTTTTTAACATTAAAAATTTTTTTTGTAGTTCGAGACAAGGTCCAATTTTTTAAAAGTTGTTTGTGCTTAAAAGTAATGGACTTAAAAGGTAGGGGATATTAATTATATCTCACACCTTTCATGTACCTTTAATTCCACCACTCAAGGAATAGGATTTCTTGAGTTCACAGCCAGCCTGGTTTTCAGAGTGAGTTCAGGACAGTCAGATCTATGTAGAGACCATCTGTCATAAAACCAAAAGATTTGAAATTTCAAAACTTTAAAGATATGCCCACAAGCCTACAGGTTTACATATGTGCTAAACTTGCTTTCTTATTTCAATCGTAGGAAACTATGGTCCTGGAGGAAGTGGAGGAAGTGGGGGCTATGGTGGGAGGAGCCGATACTGAGCTTCTTCTTACCATGGGTAAGTAGTTTTTGAGTTTTACAATTATTATCTTGGGAGAATTAGCGGCAGGAGTTAAAGCATTTTAGGATCATGTTATCTTTCCTTAAAATCTGGTTAGATGGATAATTTCATAACCTATTTTTTTTTTACTCTTTACTTCTGTTGAAACAGGCTTCACTGTATAAATAGGAGAGGATGAGAGCCCAGAGGTAACAGAACAGCTTCAGGTTATCGAAATAACAATGTTAAGGAAACTCTTATCTCAGTCATGCATAAATATGCAGTGATATGGCAGAAGACACCAGAGCAGATGCAGAGAGCCATTTTGTGAATGGATTGGATTATTTAATAACATTACCTTACTGTGGAGGAAGGATTGTAAAAAATGCCTTTGAGACAGTTTCTTAGCTTTTTAATTGTTGTTTCTTTCTAGTGGTCTTTGTAAGAGTGTAGAAGCATTCCTTCTTTGATAATGTTAAATTTGTAAGTTTCAGGTGACATGTGAAACCTTTTTTAAGATTTTTCTCAAAAGTTTTGAAAAGCTATTAGCCAGGATCATGGTGTAATAAGACATAACGTTTTTCCTTTTAAAAATTTAAGTGCGTGTGTAGAGTTAAGAAGCTGTTGTACATTTATGATTTAATAAAATAATTCTAAAGGAAATTGTGTAATTATAGACTTTTTATTTTAAATAAGTTAAGGAGGGGGTAGTATAATTAAGGTCCATTGCAAAGCTGTTGTTGTATTTGTGTAAGATAAATGCTGGTCAGATTTAAGTGTGTTGTCTGCAATTCATCAGGATTAAATTATCTAGTTAACTTAAGGGATATCTCTGCAAGGAGAAACACCTTTTTAGATCTTTTAGATGCTGCTTCTTCAATGCAAGGAAAGGAAATAACCCCAGCGAGGTACTCTTCAGGGACACAGGTCTAGTACAAGAGAACTCTTGACGACTAAGCTCAGCCAGTCTTAAAAAACTGTGCTGTATCTACAAAGCTTAACCTACAGTAGTTGATAAGGATGCCAACGAAAGCTGAGGGTGTAGAGCAAAGTAGTTCTAAGCATCAGTTAAACTTCTTTAGGTAAGATCTTATTTACTTTTTCTTTCTTAATTTTCCTCCCTAAAAGATAAACTAATAAACTCTTCAATGGTCTTTCAGTATAGTGGTTCTTATGTAGTTTAACATAGCTATAAATTGAGTTTAACAAATAATAAACTCAAGATAATTTTATAAACCCTGTTTTCCAATCTGTCATTTACTTAAATTATTTTGGTTGTTGTTTCCTTTTTTCCTTCTTTCTCACCCCCTCCCTTTCCATGAAGATTCAGGTGCTTAACATATCATTTTTTTCCCTGCTGGAATTTTAGCATTGATATGAACCATGGACAAGTATATTCTGCTGCCACAAAGACTGTAAAGTGCTTCATTTCAACAGCTGAGGCAAGCCAAGTGATCATTAATAAAGCTTTTCTTGCTTCCTTCAGTGGTGTTGGTAGTAAAATGGTAGGTAAAAGTTAGGCTGCAAGTTCAATAAATTGAGATTTACCTATCATTCCACCCTCGTGTATTTATTCACCTGTCCTGGATCAAGCAGTTTTGAGTCAACTAGGCATTTAAAGGCATTGTGTTTATTACTTTATGGTTCTAATTTTACATGCTTAATCAGGATGAGGCTGACAGGAGGTTGAGGATAGTGTCTTTACTACATTAGAAATTTCTGTGCAACAACAACAAAACCCTTTTGTGTACTCTCTATTAAATAATTGGGTTAAGATTTAAATTTCACCCATTGTCCTACCCTAAACTGCTGTAGGTTGGCTATTGTAATTAGTTTCTTAAATCTACCCTGATTTCTAGGCTTTATTGCCTTTCCAGAAATGTGATATTTAGGGCTTATACACATCAGTGAGTCTGCTTTAATCCTAAAACCACCACTGAAGTTATTTAGGTTCTTTGGACAAACATGATAAACTTCTTCAGATACTTTTTTTTTCCTTTGGCAGGAAGGTGTCTTGCTGCAGGTAACTAATGAAGAAGTGGTCAACCACAGAGTCTTCAAGAAATAAGAAATTCTGTACCATCTGAAAGTAGTTCTTGTGGTGCCTTCATTTAAGAAGCACTTTTAAGATAAAAGGGAATGTTTTCTGATTAAAAACTTCATTTAGTACAGGTTCTTGATAAGATTCAAAATGAAATAAGTGCTGTTTGTATAGAGTAACATCAAATTAGCTAAGGATAATGTATTGTTTTAAAATAGGATTTGTGAGTAGACAGATGAAAGGTCTATTTTGAGTACACGTTTTATAAAATAAATACTTTTGTATCCAAATAATGCGGTGTAATGCTTACACACAAGTGTGAATCTTGTTCTATCAACACCAGTTGTCTACAAGATTGCCATCCCCTTAAATTTTTAGTTTGCACAAAACTATGCATTTACAGTTCCCATTCAATATTAATAGAAAATGAGAAAAGCAATAATGGGCATAATTTGCTGTCCCTAATAGTCTTTATTATGAATTGTGCATTGCTAGTTTCCCTAAATTTTTAACAATGGTGGCATTTGAAACCATGGGTTTTAACCAGATAGTGTTGGATGTATGTGCAAAGCAACAAGAGAGTTATGCTGAGTATGAGATCTCATTAACACTTGTCCATGAATAGCAAACGGTGAAACTCAGTCTTGTGGTTGAAACTTAATGGGGACTTGGTGAGTTATTGACCATAGTAAGCACTTAATATATATAAAACATGGTTTTGGTAATGAGGCCATATACAGGTAAGTCAGTGGCTAATAAGTGTGAGTTCTTAAACCTTGTGAACTAGCGAGTTTATGAACATTCTATCCAAATACTTGGTTTCCAACTAGTAGGATATCTTGGTGATGTATGCCTTTAATCTCCAGAGAGGTTAAAGTTGGACTTGAGTAGAATTTGTAGTACACAGTTTAAGAAAAGTTAAAACAGTAAAGACAACATCATAGAAGGAAAATTGACGGTGACTCATGGACGGCATGGGAGTGAGTTTAGTTCATGAAACGTATCTGCGGCTTTTAAAAAACTAGTAGGGGAAGAATCTACACTCTGGCCACCAAAGATCCCCCAGGCTCCAGCAAACGACCTTCATCTGAACGCTTTTAATAAAAGTTTCATAAAACATGACATATAGTAAACAATCTTGAGTGTGTTATCCTGGTGTTTGGTCTATGCACACATGGCTGGCTGGCATAGATTGACCCTGGAGTATTACATGTTACCACAAAGTACAAAGGTGCAAACACTTCAGCTGCCCTCTTAAGGCAGGAGTTCTAATTTGAATCCATAGGCTTCAGAAAAGTATAAGATTGGAGTGGTGAAAGTCCTATGCCATCTTAAATTTTCTTTGAACTGGGGACAGTTGAAGGACAAGGATGTGCCTGGTTTTTAAGGAGGGAAGATCCCCAAATGGCCTTGTAAGTGTGTGGATAACTTAGACGGTTTTTATCTGGTCATAGTAGGTTGTCTCCCAAGAACACTGGAAAAAGTGTGTTCAAGAAGGTTTTCCTTTAAATAGAAAATGAGTATTGAGTTTGAGTGTCTATGTGTGCAGCCCTTGAGAGCAGGGATCATTTGGAACTGCATGTGGGGAATCCATCCAGCTGGGTCTTGAGAAGAGCAACTAGTGAACACCTTGTGAAACCTCTATTCCTACTTTTGACTGGTACTGTTGCTTTGTTTTTACTTTATGTTGGGAGAGGTTCTTTATTCTTAGCACTTTGGTGTCCTTTATAAATTGTGTGCCTTATATAAGTGTAGGAAGCATTGGTTCACACATCTCATTAAGTGATAGACTTTACACATCAAAGCCTCTTAACATTTGGGAAAGGAGTTGTTGACTCATTGCAATGAATGACCACTGAGCAAATCTTCTTGGAACTGGGATATGCCAGTACAATATTAAAAGTCTTACCAAATTTGGTGACAGGTCATATTTTTATGTTGTATGATAAAACTGATTTTGAAGTTTTGAAGGTCATTACTCTGGTTCATGGGCATCTGAGTTTTAAGATGGTTAAGTATAATATCTGAAAGTTTAGAATATTTAAGGTTGTGAGGTCGACACAGACTGGTACTGCTGCCCTGTGTTTCTCAAGGGCTTTTTACATTTAGATATGGGGCTATGACTACATTCTCAAAAGCTGGAATACTTTGCTCTGAAGCTTGAAGGAATTTATTTTGCCATACTGACTGGATTTTCTTTGAAGGACAAATAAGACATTTTGTTAAAATAAGGTTTTTATAAATTCAAATATAAAATGTTTTCACATACTTGTTTACATGTTAAATATTAAATACCTTCAGAAAACTAAAGGCTACTCACGTTATGTAACCATCTTAAAGCTTTTTCAAGTGACCACCTTAATAAAAGGCTGTAAAAGGTTATGTGAACATAGGTATTAGTGCGGAAGTGGTCCATGAAAATGTGGATTCTCCCAACTTCACAGAAGCATAACCTTGAATTTTAAGCATTTATCAATACAAATTTAAACACGGTACTCTTAACTGATTCAAGTAACAGTGCTTTTAAGAACAGTTTAAACAGTTTGTGATGCAGGGTCACTGGATCCTGTTCAGTTTTTCCTCTTTCCCTTTGGGGCTTTCTTTTTGTGTCCTGATGTGACTAGTTCTTTAGGTACAATCAAAACAGTTCCATCATTATTGTACTGAAGCGCATAGTGGTTTGGATTGACTGGCCTACCTTGGTCATCTATTAACCTACTAAAAACATCATAGTAGAGCTCATGCAGCTTTTGTTTCATTATGTCAATAGCTTTGTTACATTGATTTTGCTCATTCTTCAGGGCTTCCTTCTGTGTTTGCAAGTTACATATGTCATCTTCTAGATTCAAAATGATGTCTAGTTTACGTTTACGACAGTTTTGAGCAGCAACTTTGTTTTTTCCTCTTCGCCTGATGTCACGAATGAGAGACACTTGTAAGTCTGATAGGTAGTGCCTGCTTAGCATACTGTTGAAAGAGTCAACAGGCATGTGGACAATTTCATCTACAGAAAAGGGAATATGCAGAGCTTTAGCACGCTGTTCGTCACGACTCAAATTTCTATCTGAGTCAAGGCACCCACTGATTTTCTGAGACTTCTTGGACTGTGTCAAAGATTCTGGTACACCTGGTTGTAAGTGGTAAGTGTGGTCGTGAAATACTTGCTGACATTCAAGATCCTGGTAAAAGCCAGACATAGTCCTAATATCCATATGACAGTGTTCTGGGCAGCAGCCTCCTACAGCACCTAAATCATGACTAAGAGACTCGAGGTCACTACTGTAACCTACAGCACCATCATACATACAGTGAGAAGAATTAGACTTGGTGATAGAGGTGTTGTAACTTGAATTTAATGAGATCCCAGAATCAGAGTCTGGATCTTCAAAAAGTTGAGAAACTTCCAGTGGATTGAAACCTGTGGCCAATGACATTAGGTTTATTCCGTCAAAGATGCTTGAATCAGTGTCATACAGGAGATCTTGACCTGTTAGAGTCCTCATTTGATTGTCAACAGTTGGGAGAGACATTGCAGGAATGGCTTGCTCAGAATTGGTGTGAGAATTTAGCTGAAGAAATGGTTCTTGTGCTTGTGAAATCCTTGCTGCTGGATCTCTTCTAAATGTGATGGGGCACAGTAACATGGCTTCATGAAGATTAACATCATGGCTTATGGCGTGGCTCAGATTTATGTGATGCGCTGAGGAATTTACACTCGCATTGATACTGTTTAGAGAGGGTGGAATGTCTTCCAGTGAGATGCCCTGAAGAAAGATAACACTTTTAAAAGGAGTTCTATTATCTATCACATTTATTTTCTCTGTCCTAATATGGATATATTAACTATGAACAGCTTAATAAGCGATTTAATGTGTGGGCAAAATGTCTAGATCATTAAGCCTTGTGATTTGCAGCTACCAATGCTTTTGTAGCCAAAATCTATATTGTGAAGGGTCAAGGATAAGTTCGTTCATGAGCAGTCTGGCAAGGAAAGACTCAATGCTACAAGGAAAATGAAGTTAACAAGTATGAAAGGTCTAAATCTGGCAAAATGGCATATGTTTAAATTCTGCACACTGGTTGTTTCTATGAAAAGCCTTTAAACTTCACAATGTACTTGGCAAATTGCTGTATCATCCAAGTAGGAGCGTCCCTTTACCTCCAGGGAATGTTCAGGCTGTGATGAAAGCAGTTGAAATAAATCTTCCAGAAAGAAAGATGTATCGGACCGGTGTAGGTGATTCTGTATATAAACAAAATGTATACCATCAGAAATAAACATTTTAGTTATAGACTACCTTTTCTATTCCCCCCCCCCCCTTTTTTTTTGGTTTTTTTCAAGACAGGGTTTCTCTGTGAATGTTCAGGCTGTGATGAAAGCAGTTGAAATAA
>NW_004949109.1:6909459-6915112 GCF_000317375.1 Microtus ochrogaster
CCAGGCTGGTCTCGAACTCACAGAGATCCGCCTGCCTCTGCCTCCCGAGAGCTGGGATTAAAGGCGTGCGCCACCACCGCCCGGCTCTATTCCCCCTTTTTTGAGAGGAGCCCCAAAAAGCATGTAACCAATGCTGGTCTGGAACTCATGGCAACCCTCCTACCACAGTCTTTTAGGTGCTGAAATTAGTGTCTCATTTGTGATTTTACTAACTAAACCCATTTTGATCATATCTATTGGTTCTGATTTACAACATGAATAGTTGTTGGCATTTTAGATGGGAAGCTTCCTAGTCCATGTCCAGAGGGACATGAGTTTATCTGCTTTGAAACCTGGTTACAACCAATTTACCAATTAAATTCTGACTTTTTATTCTTTTATATCCAGCAATGATGGAGATCATGGTTCAGACCGTAAGGTCCTTTCAGTGCAAGTCTGACAATCAGTTCAGTATGTGTTACATATGACATCTAACTCCCTGCATTCCATTAGTTTAAGACTGTAGAGACACAATTGGACTGACTAATACACAAATACTTTGGGTTCTGTGAAGCATGTTTATTTGGTGAGGGATCGTAATACTACAGATTTACAGTGCTAAGCAAATACTAAAATGGTTTTAATTGGAATTTTTTTTTGCTTGTGGACTTATGGTCAATTTGTTACTGAAAATGTTGCCTCACATCTTTTTCAGGAGCATTCTGTTAAAAACGTGAAGCTCAGGAGGCCGAGGAGCTAATAACAATCTATTCCTTGTCTGTAGCCCAGGATGGGTGGTAGATTCATAGGCAATACAGATAGGGACAACAGCTTTGCTAAGGAATTCAGTTCCCACTAAGTTCTTTGCTCAGTCCAATGGTAGCAGCTCATGTTAGTTCCTTGGTCTTTTTCTTTTCCAAAACTCATCATCCTAATAAGAGGATTCTAACTGTATAACAAACTCTAGTTTTCTTTTTGTTTTTTGAGACAATGTTTCTCTGTGTAGCCCTGGATATCCTGGAACTCAGAGATCCTACCTCTGCCTCCTCGGTGACAGGATTAAAGGCATGGACTACCACTGCCCAGCAACCTTGAATTTCTGATCACATACTGGGATTACAGGCCTGTACTACTATGCCATTTATGTGGTGTAGGGATCTAATCCAGGGCTTTCTGTATGCTAAGCACTTAACTGATTGAGCTACATTGCCACTCAACAATTCCTATTTCTGTAGTTTAACTGAGACAGGACCTTGCTATTTTTTTTTAATTTTTTTAATTTTTTATTTTTTATTTTTGGTTTTTCGAGACAGGGATTCTCTGTGGTTTTGGAGCCTGTCCTGGAACTAGCTCTTGTAGACCAGGCTGGTCTCGAACTCATAGAGATCCGCCTGCCTCTGCCTCCCAAGTGCTGGGATTAAAGGACCTTACTATTTGTAACCTGTGAATGGCCTTAAAATTACAATCCTTCTGCCTCTACCTCACAAGTGGTAAGATTACAGGAAAGCACTATTATGCCTGGCTTTGTGTAACAGGAACAAATAGAAAAGTTCTATGAAACCAGATGTCTAAAAACTATAACTTGGGTGTCTATCTTTACACATTATCTATTTATTTATTTATTTATTTATTTATTTATTTATTTATTTATTTTTGGTTTTTCAAGACAGGGTTTCTCTGTGGTTTTGGAGCCTGTCCTGGCTACTCACAGAGATCCGCCTGCCTCTGCCTCCCGAGTGCTGGGATAACATTGTCTTTTTAAAAAGTTGAAGATTAGCTTTGGGTACGTAGCAAGTTTGAGGTAAGCCTGAGCTACCTGAGACCCTGTCTAGAGGGGAGGAAAAGTTGCAAACTTCTTACTTCTATGGTGGTTTAGTGTCTAGGATATAATGTATATATTTTTGTTTATTATATAAAAAAAGTAGCTTTACATTTTCCCCACCCCCTTAATAAAATTATTTTCTTAAATAGTTGAGCTATTTCTAGAAATACTGAAAGTATACTTGCAGATCATTTTATGTTGCTAGTAAATGTGAAGCTGGACTTTTCCCCTCCCCCTTTGGTTTCAGAGAGGATTCCTTTGTGTAATCCAGGCTGTTCTGGTACTCATTCTGTAGTGCAGTTACAAAAAAAAAAAAAAAAAAAAAAAAAAAAAAAAAAAAAAAATGTGTGTTTCGATGTTTTACCTGCCTACACTCTGAGCTCAGGACACATTTTCCTAGTGCTACTTGATGTTTTTCCAGGCTTTCTACTCAAGAATATGACTGAATTATTTTGTTTCCTGCTATGAAATACATCAAAACTGCAGACAGTACTGGAGAAAGCTTAGCAGTAAGCAGTACTGGATGCTCTTACAAAGGACTCACGATCAATTCCTAGCCTGCATATAGTGGCCTGTAAACTCCAGTTCCAGGGCATCTTGATGTCCTTTTATGCCCTCCACAGGCAACAGAAACATACATGCAGGCAAAACATCAAAACACTTTTTTTTTTTTTTGGTAAAATATAAGCTATTCTGAGAAATAATGGTACTGTGGAGGCTGAGGAGGACCACAAGCTCACAAGTTTGAGACTAGCTTAGGCAACACAGTATCTCAAGGAGAACGAAGGTACAATTCTAGTACACAGTGACTCAGGTTAGGGACATGAGCCTGGTAAGGCATGCCAGGATATGATAGCACATGCCTACAATCCCAGCATCTGGGAGGTGGGGTAGGGTCAGGGGTTTAAGGTGAGTTTTGGCCAGTTTGGGCTACATCTGACCAAGAAAGTACCCTGCTTTGGGCGTTTAATATGTCTCTGCAAAATTTGGTCCAAACTGCTGTTTGTCTTACATATATAACTATTTTATCTCAGTATCTAATAAATCTTCCATGTCTAACAGTGATTTAGTTAATATAAGCAATTCAAAGAAAATTTCTTTCCTGGGAAAACCAATGAAAGTTAAAAAAAAAGATGCCAACATGTGAGAAGAAATAGTAACCAATAACATGAGGCAATGGAAAATTGCATGTTTAGTGAAAGAACAGAAACAGCCTTTCTTCAGGTAATTAGGACACTAGGGAAAGTGGACGTTTTTAGCCATGCCTCAGCATCCCAAGTAACTGGAATTATAGGCCGGTACCATGGCTTCTCAAGTTTTAGAGTGAAACTTCAATGTGGTTGAACCTGGAGAGGTTAGCGAGCAAAGGTAGAGAGTGTTCTTCCCCTCAAAATGTGGGAGAGCAGGGCGGTGGTGGCGCACGCCTTTAATCCCAGCACTCGGGAGGCAGAGGCAGGTGGATCTCTGTGTTCGAGGTCAGCCTGGTCTACAAGAGCTAGTTCAGGACAGGAACCAAAAACTACGGAGAAACCCTGTCTCGAAAAATCAAAAAAAAAAAAAATGTGGGCGAAAGAGGTGCTAATGGTCCCTACAATAAGCAGGTGCCCAGAACCATTTGTTAGCCATTAAGTGGTTTAGAAGACCACCTAGAAAGGGAAGGACAGTCTACTGAACATTTAGAAATCTTAAGGACCATCTGGGGACAAAGGCCCTAGCTTTGGAGGTATGGGTTCTCAACAAAAATGGAAATGCCTAAAAATCGAACCATTGCCTAAAATATCTGTTTTCTCTATATCCCACCAGTAAGTGAAAGCACTACTTGATAGAAGTAGGCAAATAACGCCTTTTCCTAAGCTGTTATTACCCTTTCCCCAGGGAAAACAGTCTGGCCAACAGGGAGGACAATGTGGTCCACTTGAGGGTGATTTGTCCACACGAGAATGCAGCGGATAAGAAGGAAGCAAGGGTATTTAATTTTATTAACTTCTGCACTACCATGACCTCAGATGGTTTGGTTTCTATTCCTGGCAGTGCTGAGGATTGAAGAGGGCTTTGTGCTGCTAGGGCAATTCTACCACTGGCCTACATTACCTGCCCAACCAGAGGGATTTCTTAATCTGAATCTCTAGAAGCCATGGCCCTGACCTAGGTTTAAGCTCATGGTATAAGAACAATGAGTTCCTATAACTAGAACAGGCTGGAAGAGAGGCAAGAGTGGTGGGAGGGGAAGTGAACAAACCTGATATCACTCAACAAGAACTGCAAAGAGGTTGTGAATGCAGAGACCGATTGTTTTAGGGATGCAGCACCTGCCTCCCTGATGTACCAGCCAATGTAGCTTAGACCTGTCTCTATATTTAAAAATTTCCATGAAACTGCTTCCACATACGGAATTTCGGGTAACTTAAGTCTGTGTTCCTGGCACTCTACATCTTCTAAGGATTTTCAAGACTGAGCCACAGATTCCACCTCCCAGAGTAGACAGATGCTGAAGTTGCTCATAGTGAAGACAACCACTAGGGCAAGGATGCTCTGCAGCTGGAAGTGTCTGTGGACCTCTAGGTCATCTCTGCGGCACCTACGTGCCAAACTGGTGGCTAAAACCATCCAGATCTAAGTCAAAACCAGAATATGGTACACGTGAAACTAGGGGAAGTTCTGCCTATAGAAAGAACCCATTCTTCAGCCTGGTTCTTGGAGCTCACCCTGCGCCCAGAGAACTACACAGAAAGATGCTCCCCAGGAGCCTGGCCCTGGCCCTGGCCCCTTAGGTGAGGTGAAGGTACGAAAAGGGCTATTGGGTACCAGTGATTTGGCCTAATCCACTGGCCAACTGAAAATTTGGGTCTGAGCTTTAGTAGAAATTGAAAGAAATATTTGTAAGGTTGGTCCTTTGTTTGATCTCCCAGACTTGGACAGTCTAGCCTGATGTGAGCTATTTTGTTTTGCTTTTTGAGACAAGGTTTCTCTTTGTAGCCTTGGCTGTCCTGGAACTCACTATAGATAAGACTGGCCTTGAACTGTAAGAGATCTGCCTCTGCAGTGCTGGGATTAAAGGTGTGCACTCACCACTGCCCGACTGCCAGCTGTCTTTCATTCCTTGTCTTGGGAAACACAAAATAACAAAATTGCTATTAAGTTCTATCTTTAACCAGAGAAAATGAGTTTATGGGCTAATTGCTTTGTAAGTACAACTAACACACATACACACACTTACTTTTAAATGCCAGATTTGCTAAAGACAGTGTATACACAGAATTCATTACCAACAAAGTCTTCATGAAAGGCAAACGACAAGGCTGGAAGCTTCTGCCACACTTACCTCATTTCTGGACTCTGTGATTGTCCCTCCTTCCCAGGCAGGTGCATCTGTTTTGCTTTCATCTTTCCTACCCAGCTGTAGTGATTTTGCATGGGCTGACACTCCTTCCTCATCTTCCTCATGCTGGGAACTGTGATCCACAGTTTCACTCTTTTCTTTTAGTATATCATTCTCCTGTAAAAAAACAAAAACAAAAAAACACCCAAAATTCTACTAAGCAGAAAACGATTACCAACAAATAGAACAACTGTTCAAAAGCCACATTGTCAGCAGCTGAGACTGGTACTTTGTCATGTCACTGTCAGAGAAGCATTTAATCCTGAGACAATGGTCTTCTTATGTACCCTTCAGACAGTCCAATCTACACAGCCTAAATTGTATATGTTTATAGAGCCCCTCAGTTGAAACCATTAACAGTGTACTATGTTTGGAAATCAATGTTCTCAGCAGGGAGTTTTTATTTAGTTCTCAGCTGAAAACAGATCAAAAACATAAGTTGGAAGCAGGTACTTATCAAATGTAATATATAT
>NW_004949109.1:6915323-6924860 GCF_000317375.1 Microtus ochrogaster
GGTTTCTCTGTAGCTTTGGAGCCTGTCCTGGAACTCCCTTGGTAGACCAGGCTGGCCTCAAACTCACAGAGATCTGCCTGCCTCTGCCTCCCAAATGTGTACTTTTACAATCAGAAAAACTTTTGGCTTAGATATTTCAACTTCACTTGTTTACCCAGAGGACTCCCTCCCACTTTGAATTTATTTCATCTCAGAAAGTTTTTAAATGGTGAGAGGACTCTTCAAAACCAGTCAAATGTTACAGTGGAACGGGCACTATCTATGGACACTTTCAGTTATGATAGCAAAAGACTGGGCCTATTTTACTCAACTGTGACGTCATTCAAACATCTGTTCTCAATTTCTTTTTCTTTTTGAAACAAAGGTCTCACTTTGAAACTCAGGCTGGCCTTAGTCTTGTTGCAATCTGCTTGCTTCCGCCTTCACCCTCAGCCTTGGAATTGTAGACATGAAGTTGCCCCCTCCCTCAGCCCCCTCCTTTTCCTCTCTCTTTTCCTTTTTAAAGACAAGATCTCTTGTGTAGCCTAATCTGGTCTTGAACCTCATATTTCAACCTATAGAGTACTGGGGTGACAGCTACTTGACTCACTCCAGGATAGTTTTCTGATTTAATGTGATGTTAACAGGAGTAACTCAAGGGTCCTGAAAAATGTAAATGTCAACAAAATGAACATAAACAAACGCAGGGTGTGGGGCAGGTGGGGCAGGACAGAAAGCCAGTGTCCTAACGCCCACATGATTTTCTTGGTTTGACCTGTCCAGCTGTATCACACTCTGATACTCTTCTCACCCCCCCCACCATGGTGTCTTGTTCCAGAGCAGTCAGTCCCCCCACGCGCATGCTTCTTAGAACATTGATGTTCATGAGTGGCTCCCACTACTTTCTTCCCTTCTGTCACCCGGTTGTTCCTTGTTTCCCGTCTGTGGACAATCCTCATTAGCTACCCACTGTGGGCTGGTGCCTCCTAGCTACAGAACCATTCCCCTTGGTCCCACATCCCATTCATTATTCTGCCCACCTTTATGGAAAAATTCTCCAAGAGTGCTCAGTGTGTTCTCTCTCAAATCCATCCCAATGAAGAATTCTGTTCCCAGCACACCACTGAAACAGTTTGCCAGGATATCCCAAATCTAAAGGCTCTCAGTCCTTATATCTGACCCATTAGCAAATTATGGCGTAGTTACCATATGGCGGCTCCTGGAAACAGCTGCCTTACCTGGCACCCCAACAAACACCCCGCCTTTCTTCTAAGTCACCAGAGATTTCTAAGTTGCTCATTCTTGATCCTCAGATATCCAAACTGAGCAATATCCTGAGGCTGTGTCCTCAGATTCATTCTCTCCAAATACTATTGTTTCATTTTTCCCTACGTCTCCCACTCTAATATAGTAAAGGGTGTTTTGCATGCATGTATGTCTGCTTACCTCATGTGTGCCTGGTATTTGTGGAAGTCTGTAGAAGGTGTTGGATGTTCTAGGGACATATAGACATATAGACAGTGGTAAGCCCAATATGGGAGGTGAGAATCACTGGAGTTGTCTGGAAACTCAAGCAGTGCTCTTAACCACTGAGCCATCTCTCCAGTCACTCTGTATTTTTTAAAGGCACCTCTACTGCCAATACTTAACTATTTTTTCTATACCATCTAGCACCAGCTGTGTTTATTTGTATTTATTGTCTGTTCCACTAAAATAGTTCTCTCTCTCTCTCTGTCTCTCTCTCTCTGTCGCTCTGTCTTTCTCTCTCTCTGTCTCTCTCTCTCTGTCTGTCTCTCTCTGTCTCTCTCTCTGTCGCTCTGTCTTTCTCTGTCTCTCTCTCTCTGTCTGTCTCTCTCTGTCTTTCTCTCTCTGTCTGTCTGTCTGTCTGTCTGTCTCTGTGTCTCTGTGTCTCTGTGTCTCTGTGTCTCTGTGTCTCTCTCTCTCTCTCTCTCTCTCTCTCTCTCTCTCTCTCTCTCTCTCCTGTGCTTGCACTTGTGCACCCGTGCATATGAGCACAGAAGCCAGAGGAAGGTGTTGGGTGTCTTGCTTTATTCCCTCACTGAACCTGGAACCAGGCTAGCAGCCATCCATTAATCCCCAGAGTTCCCTCTGCCTCTGTTCCCCACAGCACTGGGGTTATCGACGCCCAATGGCTGTGCTCAAATTCTTACATGGGAATTAGAAGTCAGGTACTCATGTTTGCAGGACAAGTACTCTCTCACTCACTGAGTTGTCTCCCCAGCTCCCCTCAGTTCTTATTCATTTTATTTCCATCCATCCATCCATCCATCCATCCATCCATCCATCCATCCATCCATCCATCCATTGGAGACAAGGGTCTCTTCTTACATAGCCCTGACTACCAGAAACTCACTAAGTACAATATGCTGGCCTTGAACTCACAGGGATCCACCTGCTTCTATTTCCCTGGTGCTGGGATAAAGGTGTGAGTCACCAAGTCCAGCACAAAATGGCAGTTTCTCCGAGGCAGAGACTCAATCCATATGCCTTGGATCTACTCCAGAGTCTGTCATTTATTGCCCTTTAGCAAATATCCATGGGAGTCAAATCTTAGGCACAACATCCTTAGACTTCAGCAGGAATCCTTCTAGATTGTTCCTTCCTGCAATCACAGTGCTGACTTCTCTAAATTGGGAAGGAGCGCGAGAGGAAAGGGTTACTGGTCATCATTCATTCCACTGCCCATCTTTTGTCCAGCCGAGGCTTCTTTCGCTAGCCCTAAACACTGGATTCTCAGCAAAGCGGATTTTGTTTATAAAGCTGCTGTGGTTGGACAGAACTTCTAGAAGCTGCAGTGTATGAGGTAATTCAATACACAAGAACACCCACACACATGCATATAGAAGACCATGCCTGTGAGGCCATGCACAGCACGTACAGGCTACATCAAGCCCATAAACAAATGATCAGATGAACAGAAGTCTGGGAAGACTGTGGGTGGGGGGAGGGGGGCAGAGTGTGACATCAGGACTGGTGACAAATGTATGTAAGACGTTCTGGAAGCCTGGCGGTGGTGGCGCACGCCTTTAATCCCAGCACTCGGGAGGCAGAGGCAGGCGGATCTCTGTGAGTTCAAGACCAGCCTGGTCTACAGAGCTAGTTCCAGGACAGGCTCCAAAGCCACAGAAAAACCCTGTCTCGAAAAACCAAAAAAAAAAAAAAAGACGTTCTGGAAAACTCAGGGAAGAACTTAAGTTACAGAATTCTGTATGATCAGAATATTACTGTAAGAGGCCACAGTTGGTTAAAAGTCGGGGCTAGAGAGATGGCTCCGCAGTTAAAAGCACTGACTGGGGTTCCATTCTTAACATCCATGAGGGGAGGGGACTCACAATCATCTGTAACTCCCAGAGAATCCAACACCCTCTTCCGGGTATAGAAGCCCTCTAGAGCTCTACACAAACCTGCATAACACTACCCATACACACACCTTTAATCCCAGCACTTGGGAAACTTGGGCCGGCCTCCCGTGAGTTCGAGACCAAATGTGGTCTACATACCAAGCTCCAGGCTAACCAAGGCTGCATAGTGATATCCTGTCTTAGCCTCTAGCCCTACCCCCCACCAAAAGTGGGAGGTGGGGAGCCTATCATGTGAGGGTGGATCCCAACTCGTTGAATAAAGGAGCCAAACAAAAGGACAAATTCACTAGAGTGTAAAATATAAAGTCTAATGGGAAAAATCTAAAATCTGGATAAAGGACATTATCCAATATTATTGCTTAAAAATTTTTTGAGATTTTTATTTCATGTGTATTTGTGTTTTATCTGCACATATGTCTGTGCATGTGTGTGTTCAATGCCCAGAAGAGGGCAATAGGTACCATGGGACTGGTTGTGAGCCACCATGTAGTTGTGAGCCACCATGTGGGTGCAAAAAGCAGAAGCTGAGCCCAGGTCTGGGAGAGCAGCTTGCACATTAAACTTGGTCTCAGGGTCTGCTTGCCAGACAACCCAACTCGGGGTAGCTAGCGATGCTGCCTCTGGGCCTGCAGGGAGGAGGCAGTCATGGGGAGAGGATTCACCATGACACTGTTCGTATTTACAGGGGGAAGAGAGCCCGCTGCTCCCATGATGCAAAGCCCAAAGTGGCCTAGTACTGGGCAGCTTAGCTACAAGCTAGTGGAAAGGATCTAGCCGCTTCCAGCCGCTGTGTAAACTTGGATCACGTGCTAAACACTCTGACCCTCAGTTTTCCTAACTCTAAAAGGATGGGATAACCAAAAAATAAAAATAAAAATAAAAATAAAAATAAATAAAAAAATAAAAGGATGGGATATTATGGAACTAACTAGAATTTTAAATACTTGAGGAAGTGACCCTTCATACATTTCAAGACACACGTATCACCCCTCCCTACAGCTTCTGACCCGGGAGCCTTGCTTATCTTGCTAACGGCTGCCAACACCCAACTGGCATTCCAAGAGAAAGTGATGCCAGCCCCTCAGATGACCTCTGTCCTCTCTGGCTTCTCTCACCTTGCTGGCTTGCAGCTGAGGCTCAGGGATGTCTTCTATGTTGGAGTCTGCGGCCCATGCTCTTAAGGCCCAGGCAAGTTAAATCTGTTACTCAGTCGCTTTTATTTGTGTATAGATGAGATGTGCCCTAGTGGGCTGAAACTGCACTAAAACAATAAAGAAAAGAAAGGTCCCGTGTGTGTCCCAGGAAGCCGCCTACATGTGGGCCAGGGGGAGCACTTTCTGTGATTTTCAGAGCTGCTGCTACAGGGCTGCCCACCACAGCCCACTCTCCTGGGCAAGGAACCACCAGAACCTCAGCTTGAACCTTCAGAACAGACTGTCCCCAAAATGTCATGATTTCCTCTTAGGGCACCTAGCCCATCTTCTTAGGGCCTTTTCCCTAGCAGGCGATCCCCTCATGTGTCCCCTCATGTGTCCCCTCATGCCCTGCTTTCTCTGTCATCCAAGAAAGGAGCGGCCTGGGGGAAGTGGGGGAAGAAGCAAAGCTGGCCTTGTCTTTAGGAGGGTTTCCTTCCTCCTTTCCGTCCTCCCTTCATGTCTTTCTTACTTTTCCCTTTTTTCTTATAAACTCTCTGAAGACCCTGTCTGCTGGCAGGGACTAATTCCACTGTACTGGATCCTGAGGAGAGGGGGGGGAGCTCTTGCTCCTACCAGGCCCTTTATGAGCGGTTGCGGCTGGCCTGACGGGCCCTTTCTTGTCCTCACCTGGGGGAGGAGTGGGGAAACCTGCTTAGACTTTTAGGGTTGGGTGAACCTTCCAAGACAAAGAACAGAGCATTGTCTATGAGGGGAATGACATCAGAGGGAGCTGAGAGCCCTGAGGCCTGTCTCTAGACTGTAGGCCACCTGGAGTCACCGGCCCGAGAGAACCCAGGAGCCAGATAAAGACAGCCTGTGTCCGGCTTGGCCTGGGTGGTTTTTAATAACAGTTTACAGTAACTACAGCTCGTGTCCATTGAGCTCTCACTGTAGGCTGCACGGCTATTACCTCATTTAAGCTGCTCAGCATCCTGGCAAGGTATGTACTGTTAACATTCCTTTCACGGGCAGGAAACTGAGGCACAGAAGTTAGACAGGTGACCTTCTGTCGTAGTAGCGAGTGACAGGATTTACATTCGGCTGTGGGCACTTTCATAACCAGCTAGAAGCCTAGTACTGATTCTCTCTCTCTCTCTCTCTCTCTCTCTCTCTCTCTCTCTCTTTTGAGACAGGGTTTCCCTGTGTAGCCTTAGCTGTCTTGGAACTAGCTCTGTAGACCAGGTTGGCTCAACTCACAGAGATCTACCTTCCTCTGCTTCCTGAGTGCCGGTGTGTGCTACCACCGTCTGGCTCTACTGATTCTTTTTGTTTGTTTGTTTGTTTGTTTTTTGAGACAGGGTTTCTCTGTAGCTTTGGTGCCCGTCCCGGAATCTACTGATTCTTAATGACCCTCTAGATCATATATGCATCACAGAAGCTCACCCCTGCTAAGTTGGTGTAGGCAGGAGTTATAGGTGAGTCAGGACCCTCTGTGAACCAAACATGCTGAGAGTGGATGGTGGGAAAGAGGTTTGTTTTCCCAGGATCCATTTTTCCCACTTGTAACATATGTTAGAATATTTCAGTGGTAAAACCTGAGGCATGTAAATCCTCTTCTGAAGGCCCTTGGAGGAAGCCGTGTGCCAGCCAGATAACAGCAGACATCCTTTAGGTAGACGAAGCTAAGACGCAGGGGCCCCATGTTCAACGTGGCCAACTACCAGAAGTACAAAACAAAACAAAACAAAACAAAACAAAACAAAACAAACAACAGGCCAACTTTCAAATAGAAGCCCTAACACTCAAGACACAAGGATATGAGCCCCAACCCCCAGGGTCATTTTAAATGGAGTCATTGCTCTTGTATGTAGCCCCTTCTGCAGGCTTGAGTGTATTGGGGTGTTTGGGGAGGTGAAAGTTGTGTGTGTGTGTGTGTGGGGGTTGTTCCTTTATCATCTATTTATTTCATTTAAGTTTATCCCAGGAGACTAAATAGCCCAACTGGCTCTCAAAATGTCAGATCTCATGTAGCCCAGACTCTCCATCCATCCTGTTTCTCTCCACTTCCTGGGTGCTGGGATGATAGGCGAACAGCACTACACATGGATGCTGCTGATGAATGAGCGGCTTCCTGCCTACTGGGCATGCTCTCTACTAACTGGAGCCATGCCCCCAACCATCAACTATTCTTTCATCACAGTTTTTGGGGCTAGGATTTACATAGGTGTAGATGTAAACATCCAGCTATTCACTCTGTCGAAAGGAAGCACATATGTAATCTGTACTCCAACCATGACATAAGATGCTTCAGAAAGTTCTCCCCTGCTCCCACACATTTAGTTGTGTGGGGGTGGGGGTGAGTGCTTGTGGAGACCAGGGGACAGCTTGGAGGAGTCAGCGCTCGCCTTACACCATGTGGGTTCTAGCGACTGACCTCTCGTTTGGTGGCAGGAGCCTTTCCCTGCAAAGCCATCTTACTTCAGCAATCACCTCCCACCAGTCTGATCTCTGCACCGACAGCCTGGTTTACACGGAGAGAGTCCCCAGCAGGGAAGGAAGGAGTCCTTTCATGCTGAAGTAGACTCTGCATGGTCAGGCAGCCTTCAGCAATCTCCCGGAGAGGAAAGGGTTTGCTCTGGCTTTGACATGGAGCTCATGGTATCTGTCAAACAGAGGAACCAAGCAGAGCCTTCCACAGCCACTTACTGCTCACAAGAATGCTCCAAAAAAGGACATTAATATTCTTTTCTGCCGGGCGGTGGTGGCGCACGCCTGTAATCCCAGCACTCGGGAGGCAGAGGCAGGCAGATCTCTGTGAGTTCGAGGCCAGCCTGGTCTACCAAGGGAGTTCCAGGACAGGCTCCAAAGCTACAGAGAAACCCTGTCTCGAAAAACCAAAAAAAAAAAAAAAAAAAAATCTTTTCTGACCAATTGGAAAGCCAGGTTTGCAGAGCTTCCAGGAGGAGGTGGAGCTGGGGTGTCAAGACCTCCAGTGTCCATGGACTCAATTGAACAGGCTGTTAGCTCTGAAGCTGACTTTGGTTATACCATCTTCAGTAACTGAGCAGCCATAGCCAGTCAGTTGAAGACTTTAGGAGCAACACCGAGGCTTCTGGGAGGAGAAATCCAGCAGGAGTGTTCAGCGTCCCAGCCTGTGGTGGGCTGTTAGGGTGTCCTGCTGTCCTACCGGCTGGATTTGCCAGTTCCTACAACTGTGTTGGCCAACTCCTTGATCTGTTCAAGTGTGTGTTTATCCATCCATATTCTGTTCATTCCATTTTCCTGGCGAAGCCTGGTCAATAAGACCGGAACTCCGTTCTAGCTCCTGGAGGCCTCCTAAGGCAGGGCCATTCTGCCAGCCACCACCTGCTACTCAATCAAAACAACTGGGGCACAGGGCTCTGCTGCCTCCAGCTGCTCAGAGTTTTGGTTTCAGTTTATCCTTTGCAGCTGTGTCTGAGGAGCCAGTCCCTCACAAGGCCGCCCTGAGTGGGGGAAGATTGTTTTTCCCTTTGAAGTTTCCAAGTGGGTGGGAGGTGTGGCTTACTTGGTGCTTAGGAAGAGTAACCAGTTCTATTCCAGGCAAGGTCACCACCAACTTGCTCCATCAGTTTAGGCGGGCCAAATCTTGCCACCTGAGCCAATGATAGGGCCAACTTGAATGTCTACTCTTCAGCAGCCCCATCCACTTGAGTGGCTGGCACGAAGTGGTCCAGATTTCAGAGCTGACCTACGTTCAGTTTGGCGAGCTGGCCTTGAAGGACCCACAATACATTACGGTCATGACATCCACGAACTGCAAGCCCCTGCAGAGTCACACTGAGGATGCTGCACCTACTTCTGCTCCTGGCCCTGGGCAGACTGAAGTTGAACCTCAATTGCCACACTGCAGACACGGCAGAGGGTGCTCTAGGTGGCAGAAGAAGGCTCCAGGGCACAGTGTTGGCTCAGGGGAAGAGATGGCTTGTGGATGGTGACAGTTGAGCCAGGCTGAGAATTTAACAGCGAAGGGGAATGAAAGAGGCTGCTATTTTCTGGGCAAAGCTAAGCGGGGCAAAAGTGATCCTGAGGTTGTCTGGGGAAAGGAAGGGAAGGAGGTTTGGACTGGAAAGTAGGTCATGGGCAATTTATCAGCAGGCTAGTAGTTCAGCCAGACTGGTGTCACAGTGGTCACACCTGGGGAGACCTGAAGGACAAAATACGGAGCTGGAAGGTAGTGAGAAGCTGGCGGAGCCTCTACAGTGGGAGCAACACCGGCAGCAGAATAAAGCGCAGGGCCTCTGGAACCCTGCCAGGATGATATACAGCCGCGAATCCTTCCAATACAAAGGCCTGCAGCGTGCCAGCTTCAGCCCCTTGACCAGCAGCATCTCATTGACTCGCCCCAGCATCCCTGCTAGCATCCATTCTACTACACAGAAGACAGCTCAAGCTTTAGAGAGGGTGAAGCGTGTGCAGCAGATCACACAGGCAGTGGAGACAACCTAGTACGTCTGGCGGGCACAGGGCTGGCACCTTGCCTCTAGACTGGCCTGCCCAAAACCCTGGGCCCTGGATTCTGGATTCCTGCTCTGTGACCTAAGGAGCAGGAAGATGGAAAGTGGGAATAACTGAACAGATAAGATTTTCCTGTAACCCACCAAAGACAAACAAACAAAAACAAAGCATAATCATGACGGTGGTTTGAATTATGGTTCTCAGGATTGTTGCCAGGTGGTGGCAGCGCATACCTTTAATCCCAGCACTCAGGAGGCAGAGGCAGGCAGATCTCTGTGAGTTCGAGGCCAGCCAGGTCTACAAGAGCTAGTTCGAGCACAGGCTCCAAAGCTACAGAGAAACCCTGTCTTGAAAAAACAAACAAAAAAACCAAAACAAACAAACAAAAACAACCAAAATCAGGATTGCACATCAAGCCAGCAAACCCCGCTTTTTCATCAGGGCGTACCAAGTCCTACCACACAAACAGCCCCATACACAAACTGACTAATTCTCCTTCCTTCCTTCCTTCCTTCCTTCCTTCCTTCCTTCCTTCCTTCCTT
>NW_004949109.1:6924960-6933228 GCF_000317375.1 Microtus ochrogaster
CTTTTTGTTTTTTTGAGACAGCCCTGTTCTCTGTGTAGCCCTGGTTGTTACGGAACTCACTCTGTAGACCATGTTGGCTTCGAACTCACAGAGATCACCTGCCCCTGACTCCTGAGTGCTGCAATTAAAGGTGTGTACTACCACCTCCCAGAACTGACTCAGTTTCTAACAGCTGGAATATAAGCAAGCTGTATGGTGGACAGAAAGGAGATGGGACTTGTTCCGGTTAAACTGTGCCCTCTAAAATCCCTATTAAGTCCTAACGCCTAAGAATGTGGCCATATTAGGAAATCCAGTAATTGTAAATATGAGTAGGTAAAAAGAGAGCCGGACGGGCCTTCCTATGTAAAAGGGAGTGTGTAGGAAGGAGGCGTGTGAAGGGAGAGGCAGAGACTGGCAGCAGAAGCCACAGAACGCCAACTACTCCAGCAGACCACCAAAATGCAGCTCCTCCCATCAGTCCTTAGAAGGAACCAATCTGCCAATACCTCGCCTGGGACCTCTCGCCTCCAGGAAATTTCTCTTTGAGCACGCAGCCTGAGTACTGTATCCTAGAACTCTAACACAATAGCCTGTGCCGTTCTTTCCCATTCAAGAAGCCAAAGTAGACCTTTACAACAGCCACTGACAGCAAAACGAAAACCCTCCCGTGAAGCCACACAGGGAAGTTTGTTTCCCACCTCTGACCAATTGGCCTAAGCGTTAGGAGATGCTATTGACTTTTGAAACAGGTATAAAATTGACTTCAACAATCAGAAATGGTTTTTCTCTCCCCTTCATCCTTGGGCTATATATGTGATTCTATGACCTAAGGGAACCATCCTAATGTAAGTCGGGTGGGTGTTGGTAAGATTGCTCAGGCAGCAGAGGGGTTGCTGTGAAAGAGGACACAAGGATGAGCACAAGCCAGCTCAGTTTCCAACGGCTCTTTGAAACGCCGACATAGTCACTTTCTCAAAACTGTTGTTCTTTTTTATTATTTTCTTTTATGTGTATGGGTGCCTTGCAAACCCTGGGCCCACAGAGGTCAGAAGAGGATGCCAGATCCTGTGGAACTGGAGTTACCGGTGCTTGATAGCCACCATGTGAGTACTAGGACCCAAACTTGGGTGCTCGGCAAGGGAAGCAAATTCACGTGATGCCCTCTGGCACACAAGAAGAGGGCGTCACCTGCAGCTGGAGTGACAGACACTTGTTAGCCGCCATTTCAGTGCTGGGAACAGAACCAGGGTCTTCTGGAAGGGCAGCAGGTGCTCTTAAGCCCTGAGCCATCTCTCCATCCCCCATAGCTTTATTTCTTAAGAACTCCACACTTCCCCGAGCCAAGCACGAGCTTCATCAGTTGTAAGTGAATGACCATGGTTATAAAAGGAAGCTGTCGGTTCCGGGGAATTCCAGAGTCTGTTTTCATAATTATTAGCCCAAGAAGTGAAATCAAAGCAGTACTTGTCTTTTGATACTTTGAAAAACCCCCTATTCTAAAATCGCTTTTTTTTTTTTTTTGCACATGCCTAGAAGTTGTGAAGAATTATACTCTAAAACCAGAATCTTCTACAGCTCAAATGGAAGTCCCTGGAATTATCTATCAATTATCTAATTCTCCATCTGCATTCCTACCGTCCTCCACATTCACTCCCTAATAAGCAAGCTGGCTCCAGAGACAGACAAATCCAAAGGAAAAGGTGGACGGGGACAGGGGCAGATTTCTAATGAAGGGGAAAAGCCCAGTGCGCTGCGGGCTCAGGGCTGGCACTTCACACCAACCTTCCCCGTTAGTTGGCTCGACACCCGTTCGGAAAAACCTCACTCTCCCACGGGGGCTTGGAGTGATTCACATTGGCCATGGGAGGAAGTACGAAGGCCTAGGCAATCGCAAAGCCTGGCATTATTTCTCTAGCCCATATTCCCCAGAGTCATGGTCTTCATTATGACTGTATAACCTGCTTTTTATTTTACTATTTTTTTTTTTTTTGGTTTCTTCAAGACAGGGTTTCTCTGTAGCTTTGGTTCCTGTCCTGGAACTTGCTCTGTAGACCAGGCTGGCCTCAAACTCACAGAGATCCGCCTGCCTCTGTCTCCTGAGTGCTGGGATTAAAGGCGTGTGCCATCACCGTCCAGCTATGATTTCTTAAGAGAATTATTTATTTTTACCTAGTGTGTTTGAGTATGTCGCCTGGATGTGTCTCTGTGTACCTGAACACGCAGGGTCTGCAGAGGTCAGAGGGTGTCAGATCCTCTGGAAGTGGATGGTCGATAGCCACCATGTGTGCTAGGACCCAAACCTGGGTCCTCTGCAAGCTCAACCAGTGCTCTTAGCCAACCACTGCGCTCTCTCCCAGCCCAGAACCTGCTTTTACGAAAACAATCCAAGCCAGGCATGGTGGTGCACACTTGTAATCCCAGCACTTGAGAGGCTGGGACAGGAAGACCAAGAGTTCAAGGCCAGCCTGGTC
This sequence comes from Microtus ochrogaster, assembly GCF_000317375.1. Classification (NCBI taxonomy): domain Eukaryota; kingdom Metazoa; phylum Chordata; class Mammalia; order Rodentia; family Cricetidae; genus Microtus; species Microtus ochrogaster. The sequence goes on from NW_004949109.1 coordinate 6,927,414, forward strand.
AACAATACTCAATAAAGCTAGTTGTGGGCCACCCCCACCCCCCATCAAAACCCAATCAAACAGACAACAAACAAACCAATCTAGCACCAGAAAGTAGTTGACTTGGAGCCCGGAGACAGACTGAGTCAGGGCCTGACTCGTCCCATCCCAGATACACTCTTATAGAGAGAACCTGAGTATAGCCCACAGAACTTAATTTATATGCCATTCTGGGAGACGGAAGACTTGGTTCTCAGTCCACTTCTGGCATTTACTAATATATGGATTTTTTCCCCTTAAGCACAAATTGGACATGTAAATGGCATTACCACACCAGTTCACTGGCTCCTACATCTAAAGTCTTCAGCAGCTGACCGCTGCCTAATTGAACAGAACCAAACCCCCACGGCTACCATTGTCTAGCAGGTGCACAGGCCAGCACTGCCAAGAGAAGTGTTGGGGTGGGAGGCTGGAGGAATTGGGACTATCATGGCTTTATTACATCTAAGAAGGAGGGACACCGGGTCCTCACAAGGAGGACCATTGGCTGCCACAGAGAGTAAGAGAAAGATTAGAGGAGCCTGACACCTCAATTCAGATGCCACCTCCATCACCAGCCAGTTTTGTTACCTTGCACGAGTTTCTTAACCTGTGCTTCAGTTCCCAGGCCATCAGAGCTGCCTCCAAAATCAGCTTACTATCTATATAGGTATCAGCCAGGTAATGGTAGGAAGGAAGTCTTCTGAGAGAAAAACCTTACCTTCAAAGTCTTCTACACTTAGTAAGCTGGAGGACATTCAGTCGCGAGAAAGGCGTGGTACCACTTTGTATAGAATCTACCTAGGATTTCAAACCGACACATTGCAGGACCAGGAAAGGTATGGGGGCAGCGAGTGTCTCGCCTCAGGGATGACACCCTTCCCGTTCCCTCTTGGAGTTCAGATCTGCCAAGTGGAATCGGGAGTGGCTTCCTGTTTGTTCTAAACCAACAGAAGCCTACCAAGACTAGCACCAACCCCCACCCCATTAGTTCCCAGCCCTGGGAGGAGGAGGAAGGGATCATCAGATCAACCTAACAGTGAATCACCAGCACCTCATGCAATGACCCCTCCAAGAAAGGGTGGAGGAGCCCGTCAGGCAACTGCCTACACAAACTGGGTGATTCTGAAGAGCCGCAAACAAATCAGCTTAGTCCAATTCCCATTTTGCATAAGGCTGCTCTTCACAGAAACAACGTCCTACGAGCACTTGTGGATCCACACCGATAATGCCAAGCTCTCGGCAGCTCCCGGGGAGGCAGGAGCTCTCTACATGTAGAGGTCTTTCCAGTTTCAGTCCATAGATCTTGGGGAACTGTTTTGTTCAGCTAAACGGGAGCACCGACAACCAAAGGGAACTTGCGTGTCCCAGGAAAAACTACGTGTTTTGTGTTTATTAATAAGGGATTTCTTAAGCGAGGATTCTTAAGTGAGGGGGTAGATGATTAGATCAGAGGGACCAACTGCACTGAACACCGTGGCTCCTTATTCCAGGTGCACAACCACAAACGGGCTACAGTAAGGTTAAATTCAGGGCGAGGGCCCTGCCTCCTTGGCTTGGGTGCTTGGTTCTTCAGAGAGAAGAGCATCTTCTCAGAGGATGAAGCCTCCCCCAGAGTCTCTAGTGCCGCACACGTTCCCCATCAAGGAGTCTTAATGCACTCGGGGTACTGATTGAAGACCATGAACCAGACAACACCTTCCCCTCTCGCTTCCTCATTACCAAACTACCCTCCACAGCCATCAAACACAAGAAGGGTGTTTTCCGCACGCAAATCGATTTCATCCACTTTTCCCAAAATCAAATCCCAGCACTCACCATCTTCATTCAAAAAGAGGCAGGGCAGATTAGTCCCGCAACCTGCAACTAACTACCTAGGGTAAGGAGAGCACGGGTGTGGCCCTGCCTAGTGACCTTAGAGCTCCGGGCCAGTACTTCCAACCCTGGGTAGACGTGCCATTCGCTCGCGTCCCTTCAGGTTACCTGGCTCTCGCGTCCGCCTGTGTCCTGCACCTGCGCCGTCGGTTCCGCCGCCTTTTCCTCCTCCTCCTCGGCAGCCAGAGGGCTGCTGTGAGTCTCTCGGGGGTCCCCGCCGCCTGCGGGTGCCGCCTGGCCGCCGTCTCCCACAGCAGACGAGGCGGCCGTGCCGAGCAGCCCGTGGGCCCCGTCTGCGTCCCCGGTCGCCACGCTGTGCACTAGCCACGCGTCTACGCGGGTGCGGGGAACGAAGGGGACGCCGAGCGCGCGCACTTCGCGCAGCAGCCGGCCCTTGGCAAGCAGCTCGGGGGAGTGTCCCCAGCCTTCCGAGGCCGAGAAGGGGCTTGAAGCGCAGGCGGGGCGGGTGGGACAGAGTGGGAGCAGCTCCTCGCAAAGTGCGGCGGCCGGCTGCGGCAGGCAGAGATCCAGGTCCACACGGAGCCTAGCTAAGCTCAGCAGCACCGTGAGGTTCAGGAGGCCGCCGCCCGCCCACCACGGCTTCTGGAGCTTCATCTCCCAAGCGCGCCTGGGATGTGGGCGCCCACCCTGCCCGGCACTGCAGCCGCCGCGGTGGCACGTGTGGGACCCTGTCGCCAACACCAGCCAGGAAGACAATGGACCAGAGCGTACAAGGGGCTGTCTCAGCCTGACCCCAGCCAGGCACAATAGCTTTCCGTCGGCTGCCCGCACAGTGCCTGGCGCGGCCAGGGATCTGGAGAGCCGGAGGAGGAGGCACCTGCAGGACCCAGCTCTCTGGACCCGCCCCATTGTTTGGCCACGCCCCTAAATTAAATCCCGCTCCTAGTCAAGCTTTGCCCCGCCCAAAACCTTAGGCAATGTCCCCATAAAATATGCGCCCACGTCTGTCCTGGGCTCCAAGCCTCTTTATAGGAGGGGCCTCAAGGCATTTTGGAATGGAAACGATTTGGGGATCCCAGAGGTTCCTGGCAGCCTGGTAGTGAGGTGGACCACTCTAGCTGAAAAAAACTAGGGGTTAAAGTGGAGGAAAGTTCTGGGAATTGAGTGGGAGGAGACAGGACGTGTCAACTTCCAAGTAGCTGGAAGCTTCGAGGCACCAAGCACACGTGGGGACCACTGACCAGAACAGAGGATAAGAGAAGACCTAGATGGGCGGTGGTGGCTCACACCTTTAATCCCAGCATTCGGGAGTCAGAGACAGGTGGATCTCTGTGAGTTCGAGGTCAGCCTGGTCTACAAAGTGAGTTCTAGGACAGCTAGGGTTGTTACCCAGAGAAACACTGTCTCGAAAAACAAAAAAGGAGTAGACCCTAAATTCAGATTGCAACCTCATCACCAGCCAGTTTTACAACTTTGCATGGATTTCTTAATAATCTGTATTTGTGCTCCCTTGTCAGTAAAATGAGGATAATCTCACCTCAAATAGAGATTCAGGGAGATCAGGTGAAATACACAAAAGCCAGGAGGAACTGATACAGACTTCAAGCCTTTTTAATAAAAGAACATTGTGCAGACAACACGCATTACAAATCTCCACCTTTAGGTCTGCATTGTTTTCTAGACATACTCTACAAATTGCTAGTTTTCCCTCATGGCAGGAAACCTTTGCTCTTTACCTGAGAGCTGAGAACACCAGCTCTACAGGATTTGTGTGGGTTCAAATCCACCCACTGCAACACTGTTTCCTAGGCAAACCACCAAGCACCACTGTACAGGCAAGGAGTACTGTGTTATCTGTCCCCCATCTTCTAATGGGTGGCCCCCAGAGCTACAGCCTTTGAATATTCAGCATGAGGGATTAATGTCTCCTCCACCTGTTCTCCCACAGTGCCTTCTCCAGCTGCCAACACTGCAACACTTGGCCCATTCTCCTTTGTGTTTTGCCAAGGCTGAGGGGCAGTCTGATTTGACTATTGTAAATTCTTGAGGGCCTGGAACCTGTTTGGTTCACCTTTGTACCTGCACAGTGCCCAACATGGGCTTTGCAAATGGAAGTTTTTCCAACCCTTACTCCTTCCCTTCGGGGACTCTAGTAGAAAGAGGCCCCACTGAGGGTTTATCAGTTACTTAAGAAATTTTGCAAGGCTCTTTGCATCCCTCCCTTCTTGGGAGCAATTTAGTGTGACAAATCTTATTCAGGAAAAGTCAGAGGAGCAGAAGCCAGAGTTGTTATTTTAGGGGTTGTTAGGGATAGAATGTTTTGAGCTACATATTCAGTCCTTGGTTTTCTGAGACAAGGTCTCCATATATATTCCTGGCTGGCCTCAAATGCTCCAACCTCATGCCTCTGCCTCCCTAGTACTGAGATTACATGATGTACATTGCCATGCCTGACAGAAGGTGTTTCTGCTTTAAGCCTTGAGTGATCGAGGGTGAGGAGGCATGATGAGAAAGGAGAGAATGTTTATCACTCAGCAAGACTTGGGACAGAGCCCCATGATGGCTCTTAGTCCTCCAACAGAGGATTCGGGATGCTCTTGGCTCTGTAAATGTCTGCCACATTCAGCTTTTTATAGAGCGATTTCCCGGTGTGCTGCTGGAGCGCGTGAAGGCTATGAAATGGGATACTTCAGTTCAGTAGCTTGGAGCTTGCTAGTGAAAGTGTATATAAACTTGTGAAATTCTTAGAAACAAAGATGGCACTTGAATTCTAAAATATTTTGATGTAAGAAACTTAAGGGCTTCTTGAGGACCTGCTGTGAACCAAATGGGAGCACAGATGATCCCTTAGTCATGATAACACCTCCCAGAATCTTGCACACAATTGCTGCCCCCAAAAATGGTTTTTCCCCCTTGGGTTGGGACATAGCTCAGTTGGGAGAGTGCTTGCCTAGCACGCATAAACCCTGGTTTGTTACTTTTAAAAAATTTATTATAGGTATGAGTGTACATATGTGTGTGTGTGTGTGTGTGTGTGTGTGTGTGTGTATTCACACACATGCATACATGTGGAATTCAGAAGAGAGTTTGTTAGCACTGATTTTCTCCTTCCACTATGTAGGTCCCAGAGATTGAACTCAGGTAATTAGATTTGGTGGCAAGTGTCTTTCCCTGGTGAGTCATGCCCACAGCCCAAGTCCTGGATTTTGTTCCCAGCAACACATAAACCAGGTGTGTGTGGTGATGCTCTCCTACAATCCCAGCACCCAGGGTGAATAAACAGGAGGATCAGACATTTAAGATTGTCCTCAGGTCCATAGGGAGTTCAAAACCAAACTGGGCTACACTTATCTAAAAAAAAAAAAAAGAGAAAAACAAGATTAAAAAAGTAAATGTCTTTTCTTCATTTGAACTGCAGAGATTACACTTAGAATAGACGCTAAGGGGATCTGAAGAGGGTAGGGACAGGAAATATTCTTTCTTTTGTGGGGGAGGGGCTGGGGGGAAGCAAAATAGTTGAACTCACTGTGTAGACCAGGCTCAGAGAGAACTCAGAGAGATCCAGATCTTTCTGCCTCTGCCTGTTGAGACCTGGGATTAAAGTGTGTGCCACTACATCTGGCAGGAAGGGCATTTTAAAAAGTCACCTATAAGCCAGGCGGTGGTGCAGTGTGCCTTTAATCCTAGCATTCGGGAGGCAGAGGCTGGTGGATCTCTGTGAGTTCAAGTCCAGCCTGGTCTACAAGAGCTAGTTCCAGGACAGGCTCTAAATGCCACAGAGAAACCCTGTCTTGAAAAAACAAACAAACAAAAAACCCACAAAACAAACAAACAAACAAAAAAACAAAAACAACAGCAAAAAAAAAAAAAGAAAAAAAACCAACCTGATATTGGAATGGAATTTGGCAGATGAATGCACAGAAAATGCCTTTAATCCTAGCATTCGGGAGGCAGAGGCTGG
>NW_004949109.1:6933328-6935254 GCF_000317375.1 Microtus ochrogaster
AAAAAAACAAAAACAACAGCAAAAAAGTCAAAACTCAGGTTGCTGTAGCAGATGGGTTTGTGTATGAGTTTTCTCCTCTGTCCTTTTGATCTGCATGTTCACGTGTGTGCCCGTACTACGCTGTTTGCAGTTTCTGTGACTTCATGGTTTGGGATACCGCCAGCATTTGCTCTTTTTGTTCAGGGTTGCTTTGGCAAAAGAGGTTTTTAAGGCTTTCCATATATCTGTGAACAATGATGCTGCTGATATTCTAAAGAAGATTGCACTGAATCTGTGTATTGATTTTGGTAAGATGGTCATTTTCACAAAATTGATTCTCCAACCCAAGAGCATGGGAGATATCGTGACATTCTAGTGTCCTTTTAATTTCTCTCTTGATTGTTTTAAAGTTTCCATTATAGAGATCATTCACTACCTTAGTTAGTTTTATTTTGAGCTATCTTTTTTTTTTTTTTGTGGAATTTTGAATGGGTGGTTTCCCTGATTTCTTCCTCAGTATGTTTGTCATTAGCATATAGGAAGGCTTCTCATTTTCTCTTTTTCTTTTTCTTTTTTTCGAGACAGGGTTTCTCTGTGTGACAGTCCTAGCTGTCCTGGAACTAGCTCTTGTAGTCCAGGCTGGCCTCGAACTCAGAGAGGTTTTCCTGCTTCTGCCTCCCAAGTGCTGGGCTTAAAGGTGTTTGCCACCCAGCAAGGCTTCTCATTTTTGTGTGTTAATTTTACATCCCTCCACTTAGCTAAAAGTGTCAGTTCTAAGAGTTTTGTAGTTAAACCTTTAGGGTATTTTTTTACTACACTGATTTTTTAATAGTATATTTTGATCATATTTTCCCCTCTCCTTAGTCCTCTCATACCCTTCCCTATCCTCCCTAATTTATGTTCTTTCTCTTGTATCAAAACAAAAACCAACCCCCTCGAAACCTCAAATAGATAAAAATATCAAATCATAACAACAACAACAACAACACACACCACACACACAAGTTTGTGGGTCAACTACTCCTAAGGTGGAGTATAGTTGATATACTCATTGTTACTCCATTGATTAAAAAACTGATTTCCCCTCTTCTAAAAGGTATCAATTGCAAATGGCTTCTTGGTTGGGATGGGGATCTGAGCGTCCTTCCCCTTCTTTATGCTGGAATTCTGTCTGTCTTATATCTGTGCAAGTCTTGTGTACACTGTCACAACCTCGGTTTATCTGTGCATCAGTGTCTGGAAAATGCTGTTTCCTTGGAGTCATCCACCACCTTTGGTTCTTACGATCTTTTTTATCTCCTCTTCTGCATAGATCCCTGAGCCTTGAGAGGTGGGGTTTGATAAATGATCCCATTTGAGCCTGAGTGCTCCAAGATCTCTTACTGTCTGCACATTGCCCAGCGGTGGGTCTCTGGGTTAATTACCATCTACTGCAAGAAGAAGCTTCTCTGATGAGGGTTAAGCTATATACTGAACTTTGGGCATAGCAATATATGTCATTAGGAGTCATTTTATTGCTATGTTCATTTAGCAGAATAATAGTAGTAGATTTTTCCCTAGGGCCTATGACCTTTGTAGTCTCAGGTTCTTGACCTCATTAACAATCGTCAGGTATATGTTTCATCTCATGGAATAGTTCTTAAGTTCAATCCAAAAGTGATTGAACTCCCATAATATTTGTGCACCAGTATTTCTCGCAGGTAGGTCTCTGTTGCAGGTCTTAGAGTTCATGACTGGGTGAGATTGCTGATTACTTTTCTCCTCTAGTGTGGTGGTTTAAATAAGAATGTCCCCATAATCTATTATGTATTTGAATGCTTAGTCACCAGAAGTGGCACTATTTGAAAGGATTAGAAGGATGGGAGGTGTGGACTTGTTGGAGGAAATGTGTCACTGAGAGCTTTGAGGTTTCAAAAGCTCATGCCAAACCTAGTCTCTCCCTCTCTC
>NW_004949109.1:6936856-6946668 GCF_000317375.1 Microtus ochrogaster
CCTGTCCTGGAACTAGCTCTGTAGACCAGGCTGGTCTTGAACTCACAGAGATCCGCCTGCCTCTGTCTCCCGAGTGCTGGGATTAAAGGCATGTGCCACCATTGCCCGGCTGGCCTTAGTTATTTTTCTATTGTTGTGCAGAGATACTATGACTAGAGTAATTTATATAATAAAGCATTTAATTGGGGGCTGGCTTACATTTTCAGAGGGTGAGTCTGTGACCATCATGGTGGAGAACATGGTAGCAGGGAGGCAGGCATGGCATTGGAGCAGTAGCTGAGAGTTATCTTGATCTACAAGTTGGAGGCAGAAAACAAGACCTGGGCTTTTGAAACCTCAAAGCCCACCTCCAGTGCCACACCTTTTCCAATAAGGCCATGCTTAATCCTTCGCAAAACAGCTCCACCAACCATTCAAATCTATGAACCCATGGGGGACATTCTTGTCCAAAACAGCACAATTCCCGAGAGTGATAGTTACGTTTTCAGTTTTTTGAGGACATGTCACACTGATTTCTATTATAGCTGTACCAGTTTGCACTCTCACCAGCGATGAATAAGTGTCCGCCTGCCACCTCCCCCATCCTTACCAGCATCTGCTGTCATCTGTTATATTAATCTTGTCCATTCTGGCTGTGGATAAAATGGGATCTCAAAGTAGCATTAATTTGCATTTCTTTGATGACTAAAGATGTTGAACCTTTAAAGGTGTTTCTCAGCCATCTGTGTTTCATCTTTTGAGAATTCTCTGTTCTTGTCTTAGTTAGTGTTGCTATTGCAGTGATGAAACACCATGACGAAAGGGTTTATTTGGCTTACACTTCCACACAGCATTGTTCATTACTGAAGGAAGTCAGGACAGGATCTCAAACAAGGTAGGGTCTTGGAGGCAGGGGCTGATGGAGAGACCTTGGAGGGGTGCTGCTTACTGACTTGTTTCCATGACTATGCTTGGCCTATAGAACCACAATCCCAGGAATGGCACCACCCACCATGGGCCGGACCCTCCTCCATCAGTTACTAGTTAAGGCAATGTCTTACAGCTGGATCTTATGGGGGGCATTTCCTCAACTGAGGTGCTCCCCTTTCAGATGACTCTAATGTGTATCAAGATGACATAAAACTAGCCAGGACAGTTGTATACCCCATTTTTGATTGGGTTATTTATTCTTTAGTTTTTTATATTCTCCAGAGACTAACCCTGTGTCAGAGGTATAGTTGGCATTGTTACCATTCTGTAGCCACCATTTTGCTTGGATGATGGTGTCCTTTGCTCTACAGAAGCTCTTTAGCTATGTGAGGTCTCATTTATTAGTTATTGGTCTTAAAATCTGTGCTACTGGGGTTCTGTTCAAAAAGTCCTTTCCTGTGCCATTGAATTAAGGTATATTTCACACTTTCTCTTCCATCTGGCTATGTGGAAGTCCTTGATCCATCTGCAGTTGAGTTTTATCAGGGTGGATAGATACGGATCCATTTCCATTCTTCTACATGTATCTTATCTAGTTTGATCAACACCATTTGTTGAGGATGTTTCCATTTCTCCAGTGTGTATTTTTGGCTTCTTCACTGTACTAACCCTACAGTGTGTATTTTTGTCTTTTTGTCAAAAAAATCAAGTGTTTGTAGGAATGTGGATAATTTCTGGTCTTCAGTTCCGTTGATCAGTGTGTCTATATTTATGCTAATGGTACCTGGAATCTTTTTTTGGGGGGGGGGCGTTGGTTTTTGGTTTTTCGAGACAGGGTTTCTTTGTAGCTTTGGAGCCTGTACTGGAACTAGCTCTTACAGACCAGGTTGGACTCAAACTCACAGAGATCTACCTGTCTCTGCCTCCTGACAGTACCTGGATTCTTATCTAGAGCAATAATACAGCTAGAAGTGATCAAGGGGATTAAGGAAAAAATTAATTTAAAGCATCCATATTTGCAGACACTTTGATTCCATACACAAAGAGCCTAATGTCTCCACAAGGAAACTTGTAGAGCAAAGTAGCACGCTGTAAAACTCAAGACACAAAAGTCAGTAGCTTTCCTGTATACGAATGACAGACACACTGAGAAAGGAGTCAGGAAACAGCGCCTTTCATAATACCTTCAAAAACTAAAATATCTTGGAATAACTCCAACCAAGCAACTAAAAGCCTTGCCTAAAAAACAAAAAACGAAAAACAAAAGAAAACAAAAAACCTTTACGATATTGGAAAAATAAATCGGTGACATCAGAAGAAAGAAAAATCCCCATGTCCTTTTAGATGACTCTAGTTTGTGTCAAGTTGGCATAAAACTAGCAGAGACAGTTGTGTGCCTCATTTTTGATTGGGTATTTGTTTTCTTGATGTTCAGTTTTATTTTTTGTTTGTTGGTTTTTTTAGTTTATATACTCTAGAGAATAGCCCTGCAGGTAGAGATGGGGCTTCTGTGAGCTGTCGACAAACTCAAGTCCTCAGGCATAACGGGGGCGGGCTTTTTCCTTCCATTTCCCCACTTCTACAGGACATTGGGTAGGGGACAAGGACACAGCAGCAGCCCTAATTGAGTGTACTTTCAATCTAGTTCCCGTTCCTGATTGGTCCAGCTTTACACCTTAATTTGCATGTGAAGACTCCCAGCCAATCAAAGTCCAGTGGTCTCTACTTGTTGGGATACGCAGGCTGTGGATAGACTCAGATACTTACCGGAGGAGGAAGAAGAGGAAGATTTCAGAGTCCAGTTCTCAGAATCCAGCTCTCGGCTGACTCCTGGCTGAGGCAGGGACCTAATTCCCAGGTGCTCTTGGAAGAAGGAAGAAGGCTCCTGAGACTGGACAAAGGCAGCCATTCCAGAGACCCACCACAGACGGGAACTTTCTTTTTTTCTGTTGCCTCTACAATAAGAGATGTTGCACCTGCTTCTCATGCAGGGAACTTGCTCCTGTCTTAGGGGTCACTGCTCCATATCAAGACCCACCATATCTGCCTCAGCCTTATAAACCTGCTGCTTCAACTGCCAGCAGACGGACCTGTCCCAGCCCCGCCACAGGAGGCTCCAGGTCAGCCTCTCAGTGCGCTCTAAGCACTTAAACCCGCTACACTTGTTAAAGGTTTCTCAGCTAGCACCAAGAAGATGCTGGGGGGGAGGGGGGGAGGGGACAGCTGTGCCTCTTTTGTTTGGCCACTCTCTGCTGCCAAGGCTCCGGGAGCTTCTATTCTCCCCGTCAAGATTTTACTTCCTTGTTTTAATTTGAATTGTTAGTGCCGCGTCCCGCCCTGGGGAAAATGAAGTTCCTCTTGTTTTCTTTTCATTGTCTGTCCACTCCAGTCTTAGAGGGTAAGATTGATGAGAGCTATGGCAATTTCTTGCAACCATCTAAATAAGAACACTTTTTTCCCACCCGATGTTTCAGACAACAAAGTGTGTGGGATTTCCATACAAAACTAATCTCCTTACAAGTCAATTCAATGTTCACACCCCATAGGTTAAAAGCCAGTCACACAAGATGGCCTCCACTTCAGATGTCAATCTCCAATCCATACTCCCTAAACTTCTAATGGATGGGTCGAAATTGGGGGTTCCCCTTGAATCAGTTGGCAGGCACCCGTTTCCTAGCCTCAGACTCTTGTCTTGCCCTACTTCAAGAGTGGGGCGGGAAGACAGTAAAGGACAAACTGGAGGCCCTGGAAACTGGCAACATCTGCAGAGACAAATTCTCTTTATTTTCAGCAGCTGGCCAAGTTCTGGAGACCCAGGGCAGAAGCCTCAGGCACAGGGACTGTCTGGCTGGTCTCTCACTGGCCAGTCTTGAAGGCAGTCTTTCTTCTCTGATGAGCTAGGCAGCCGAGAGCAGGGCTCTTAAAATCTTCACGTTTCTTCCCCCGAGGAAAGGAGACGCCTCTGCGGATCTGGCTCCCAATTCTCCTGTCCTCAGCCCTTGGGTGTGTCCCGTGTTCTTCCCCACCCCATCTTCAGTTCCTGGTCCTCCCGTCCTCAGCCCCTGGTCCTCCCATCTTCAGCCCCTGGTCCTCCCATCCTTGCATGTCCTCAGTCCTTGATCCTTCCGTCCTCAGCCCCTGGTCACCCCTCTCAGTCCCTGGTCCTCCCATCCTCAGCCCCTGATCCTCCCATCCTCAGGCTGTGGTCCTCCCATCCTCACCTGTCCTCAGTCCTTGGTCCTCCCATCTTCAGCTCCAGTTCTCAGTTGGCTCCTGCTCTAGCTCTGTAGTCCCTGCAGCCTGGGGAAGGGGAAGGTTTGGGCCACCAGAAATTTCCAGAAGTCCACAATCTCTGCAGCAGTAGAGAAACTAGGAAGGGAGTTTTTGTTTCCAAGATAGTCACTGCAGACCCCTGATGCTTCCTTCAGCCGGGGGTTTTAGCTACCAGGGTTTTGTTTGTGATGTTTGTTTTTTATTCTAAGACTTATTTATGTGTACCAGTTATGTGGCCTGGTGCCGGAGAGGTCAGAAAGGGCCGTTGAGTGTCCTGAAACTGGAGTTATGGGTGGTTGTGAGCTGCCATGTGGGTGCTGGGATCCTAACTCAGATCCTCTGCAAGATCAGCAAGAACCTGCAGAACCTCTCTGCGGCCCTTTTTCTCTTTTTACAGCTGTTGCTGCCTTATTAACATACATCTGTAAAGTGAAATAATTCTTTCCTCTCCAAACTGACTTTCGTTGTGGTATTTGCAACACTAGAGACCTGGCTAAGACGACAGAAGAGGAGGCAAGGTTTCTACACTTCTACCATGGTCCTCTCCTACCACGTGGGTTCTGGGCATCAAACTGAGGTCAGCAGGCTTGGCAGCCAGTGCATTTGCCTGGTGAGTCATTTTGCCAGCCACTGTGTAGCATTTGAAGGTGGAAAACCTGATGAAGCCTCCTCTGCAGAGTTTCAGGAACAGTAGAACCTTGAGGTCTGAGTATGAAAATTCTCCCTCAGGCCCATGTGTGGTCTCTGTATGGCAGGACTATTTTGGGAGGTGGTGTAAGTTTAAGAGGCGGGGCCTAGCCTCAAGCTGTAGGTCCTTGGAGGCACACCTTTGTGAGCTACCCCTGGTTGGTCCCTGGTGGCCTCCTCTACTTCCCTGATTGCTCTCTGGTTTCTACTGGCCAGGACAGGAGTAACTTCTGCCACGTGCTCGTCCCGCCATAATGTTCTGTCTCAGCACAGACCCTGTCCGTAGAGCCAAGGACCGTGGATTAGAATGCCTGAGCTGAGGAGATAAGTCTCTCATCTCTCATCCCCTGACATTGTTTGTGTCAGATATTTGAGCCAGTGGCAAAAAGTTTGACCAACAAGTGAAATCTTGGTTTTCCCCCACTGTATCATATATCACACCCTTTTCCTTGATTTTCTTTCTAGATTTTTCTTTTTCTTTCTTTTTTTTAAAACAAATTCCTGCATTGGGCATACCCCTCCTTGTTGTTGCTTGTCTCTTTGGTGAGTAGTTCTGACCCCTAGTGATCAATGCAGCTTCCTTTGCCACCAGTGAGAAATACCAAGTGTCCTGTTTTTTGTTTGTTTTGTCGACTTGATGAAGCTGGAGTCATTTGGGAAGAGGAAGCCTCAACTGAGAAAATGCTTCCATTAGATTGGCCTGTAAGCAAGTCAGAGGGCCATTTCTTGATTAATGATAGAAGAAATAAGAAGTTACTATCACCTAGAAGTCTACAACCTCAGACAGCTTTCTCCTATGCCATAGTTACATGTTTATATACTTATTAGTTTCTGAAGCTAGCCTTCATAATAATTAGCCTAGGATAATCTTGACCTTAACAATTCTGCTTTTCTTTTTCATGTATTTGCTTATTTGTTTATTTATTTATTTGTATTTTATGCGTTTTGCTTGTGTGCATGTGTGCATACTATATGTGTGCCTGATGCCCATGGAGGCAGTAGGACATCCTATCCCCTTGGACTGTAGTTACAGACAGCTATGAGCTACTATATGGTTGTTGGAACTGGAACCTGGGACCTCTCTAAAAGCAACCAGTGCTCTTAACCATGGAGCCATTTCTTCAACCCAACAATTCTATTTTGTAAGTGCTGAAATTATAGGCATACGCATCGTGGTCACTTTTGAGTTATATAATTTTTATAAAGCCATGGTCATTTGTTTTGCAACAGATGTTTTAATTATAGTTTGTTTAATGTGTGTGGCGTTTGTGAGTCTGTGGGTGCATGGGTGCTGCTGCAACTGTGCAGATGTTAGAGGACCACATGGGAGACTTTGTTCTCTCCTCCTCCTGTGTGCCTTCTGAGGCTTGAACTCAGGCCATCAGCCTTGGTGACAAGCACCTTTAACAGCCAAGATGCTTTATGATGACATCAGGAGCACCCTTCTTCCTGCCATGACTTCAACCATGCTGCCTCCCAAGCTAACAAACTCGCTGGTCCCTCCCCCTAGGGATGGAAACGCCATTCTGTTGTGACCGGAAGTGGGGCTTCATGAGGAGTAGCTGGAGAGGTCATCTTGGGCAGCAGTGACAATTACCAAGCTTACAGCTTCCGGGGACCAGGGCTTTATCAGCACACCCGAATCTCCAATCCGTCTGTGTGTCATCCACTTGTTTCTGAACAGTGACAAATCTTGGGATCTCAAATCCTCTGTGGAGTCTGACTCTCCAGTCTGCTGTGACTCCAGGACTTTGCTCAGCCATGCTTTCTCTCCCAGGTTCACATCACACGGCTGCCCTTCAGTCCTTTCTTTAGCCTCTCTCTTCCCTAGAACAGGGCAGCCATGCCGGTTCCAGCAGAAGCTCCAGGCCAGGTGCTCCAGCTGTCCTTCCATCAGGCTGGAGTCTCCCAGCAAGGCATTCAGCGGCTCTGCATGTATGTTGCATGGTTTAACCAGATGTAGTAAATCCAGAAGGACCTTGGCCACTGTGTAAACATATCAATCCTCCCCTGGAGGTACACAGAGAGCTTTATTTAATAGGTTTGGTTGGGGCTAAATCTAATTATTTCAGTAAATACTTGTCTACTGCACACTAGGCACTGTACTGAGCATTAGTTTGTGAATAAAGCAAAGCCTCAGGTCTGAGGACCTTGCCATCCATTTGGTGGAGACAGACAATAAACAAATAATTTGTTTGGGGAATATTGCGTACTGGGAAGAAAAATGAAGTGGAGATAGCGGATGAAGGAGAGGAGAGGGGTGGCTTGGGTATGGGCACACATACAGGCGGGCAGACAAGCAGAGAAAGTCTGGTCTGGGGAAAGGAGATAAGTTGCCTGAAGGAAAGAGGTGACTTGGTACAAGCAAACATGCCGCACAACCTATGGCGTCATGAAAGTGTAGCCTTACAGGGTGAACCAGTGAGATTCATGTGGTGTGCTGGAGGGCAGAGGTCAGAACTTCAGCCAGATCCTCAGAAGCTGAATGTGAGCTGCATAAGCGTTGCGGAGAAGGGGGGGGGTGCTCCAGGCTGGACACAGCTGGCCAGGGACACACAGAAGCACAGCTGGATCATGTCCTCCCACAGACAGGGTTATTTGGGAACAGAGAGGTTTCCGTCGACTCTTCTTGGATGCCAACTCGACACACCTGGCAAGGGGGAACTTCAGCTGAGACATTGCTTCCATCAGTCAGACAGTGGGCGTGTCTGGGCGGGTGGTATTTTTTTGATTGCTGACAGGTGTGGAAGGCTCTGGCCAGGGAGTCATGGGAGAGGTACATGGAAGTGAGCCAGGATACAGTGTCCCTCTGTGGTCTCTGCTTCAAGTTCCCATCCTGAGTTTCTGCCTTGGCTTCCTCCCTCATACACTGTAACCTCAGATGAAGTAAACCCATTCCTCACCGAGGTGCAACAGAAAAGCTAACTAGTACCCTTCCTGCCCAGGCTAATCTGTTAGGCCCAGGTCGTGTTGGCTGCTGTCTTTCCCCTCCTTCTCTAGTGGCTGCTGTGGGTGTGGTGTCCTGTTCTTTTTAGACCAGACACCACAGTTTTAACTTAGTATATGAATTTATAGCATTTTCTGAACCCCCCCCCCCATTCTTCCTTTTTCTGCTCTGCATGAGGAAAGATCTAGTTCTTTCTGGAGGGAAAGGAAACTCTCTCTGGGGTCACTGAGCACAGCTTTCCTTTTCCTTCACAATATTGTGAAAGTGGGGGCTGACTAATGCCCTGGAATTGCCGAGTGAGTTGAACCAAGATGTCCAGAAGGCCCAACAGTCCAAGGTCTGTGTATTAGCTGACTGGACCCTCTTCACCCTGAGGGGGTCATCCCTTTTCAGGGCTTCCCAGAGCAGTTCCCTTCCCATGATTTGAGGCTTTAGTTGGTTTTAGTATATAATTGCCTATTGTCAGGCCAAGAGACAGCACCCGTATGTGTGTGTGTGTCTGTGTGTGTGTGTGTGTGCACGCATGCGTGCACAGGTTCATATGCAGGTGTGTGCATATTTGTGTGTAGGTGCCCGTATAAGTCTGAACTGAGGCCAGAGGTTAGCTTCGGATGTTATTCCTCGGTAGCCATTAGTCTAGTTTTTTGAGACAGGTCTTTTGGGGACCAGGGGCTCACTGGTTAGGGTTTTGGTCTGTGAGGTGCAAGGGTCTGCTTGTCTCCATCTCTCAATTGCTAGGGTGACAAGCATAGCTCTGTACCTGGCATTTTATGTAGGTGCTGGGATCAAACTCAGGTTTTCATGCTGTGTGTGCTGTCTCCCTAGCCCCTAAGAGACAGCCTTTAACGGCTTTCACGCTCTCCTTTTAACCTGTCCTCTCTGGGTTTTCATTTTGAATAATTTAACATTTCTTTCTCCCTTTAAATTCTAGAAATATTCTTCCTGATTTTTTTTTAAAAAAACGTTTTTGGAGAACGTTACTAGATGTCATAGCATGTCTATAAAACCAACCCTCAGGAGAATCATAAGTTCTAGGTCAGCCTAGGCAAGAGATTGGTTCTGTGGCAATTTGGGCTACAAAGTGAGATGACACCTAACACACCCTCACTGCTTCCCAGTTTGTTTGTGAAGATTTCAATGCTGCCACCATCCTCCCAATCCGTCCCGTCTCCCCCACTCCACTCCCGCACGCTCTGCTTAGACCCCTGCCCCACTCCCATCAGCTCCTTTTTGGCTCTCAGTCTTTCCTCAACTGAAAGCATCCAGGACCCAGAGAATCTATTCTTTCCCTGCCCCTCACCCCTGTGTCTTCTGTTAGCTCCCAATCCTCAGTTCAGAGATGTCTGCTGTGAAGTACAGGGCGGCGTGGTGTGTTAAAGGCCAGCTTCACGGGCACCTCGAAGTCTCGGCGGTTTCTAATGTATCACCTTGGCGGTCTCTAATCAGTGGCCCCACCCCTGTGTGAGTCTGAGAGCCAACCCCCAGTTCACAATACCCATCAACTGTGACGGATGTAAGCCACTTAGAGCCGGTGCCTGTGTGGCACTGCCCACTGAGACAGCACTAGATGCTGAGGTTTTTGTTGCTTGTTTCTAAGGGCTTTCCTGGTGACCCCCAAGCCATTTTCTCACCTCGTCTCCACAGATATGAGCACTGAGCCACCATGCTTGGCCCTCTGCAGGAGGAGAAACACTATCGGGGCTACCAAAGTTACACACAGGAACAGCTGCTGCCTTGATGGTCAGTCTTCACAGGTGGTCCCAGGACCAAATCTAGGTATTCACCTTGTTATGTTGAAACAGTCCCTCCTGAAGGGAACAGAGACTCATTTAGGGCTCAGGAAGCACACAAAAGGGAGCCCCAGAAAGCTCGAACTTACAAGTTCACAGGGCACCTTCCCAAGGTCACACACCAGCCAACAGTTGCTGGGGACAGAGGACTCTGGGTTGGCTAAGCTGCTTGTAAGCTATGCAGGAACTCTCTCTCTCTCTCTCTC
>NW_004949109.1:6946768-6957300 GCF_000317375.1 Microtus ochrogaster
TAGACCAGGCTGGTCTCGAACTCACAGAGATCCGCCTGCCTCTGCCTCCCGAGTGCTGGGATTAAAGGCGTGCGCCACCATCGCGCAGCTGTTTTTAAAAATTTTTGAGACAGGGTTTCTCTGTAGCTTTAGAGCCTGTCCTGGAACTAGCTCTTGTTGACCAGGCTGGTCTCGAACTCACAGAGATCTGTCTGCCTCTGCCTCCCGAGTGCTGGGATTAAAGGCGTGCGCCACCATCGCCAGGCTGTTTTTAAAAATTTTTGAGACAGGGTTTCTCTGTAGCTTTAGAGCCTGTCCTGGAACTAGCTCTTGTTGACCAGGCTGGCCTCGAACTTACAGAGATCTGTCTGCTTCTGCCTCCCGAGTGCTGGGATTAAAGGTGTGCACCACCACCGCCCAGCTAAAAATTATTTATTTATTTATTTATCCACCGAGTCAGGGTTTCTCTGTAGCTTTGGAGCCTGTCCTAGAACTAGCTCTTGTAGACCAGGCTGGCCTCGAACTCACAGAGATCCGCCTGCTTCTGTCTCCCTAGTGCCGGGAGTAAAGGCCTGCACCACTACTGCCAAGCACTTCTCTCTTTTTTTTTTTTTTTGAGACAGAATTTCTCTGTATATGTCCTAGAACTTGCTCTGTGGTAGACCAGGCTGTCTTCAAACTCACAGAGATTCATCTGCCTGTCTCCCGAGTGCTGGGATCAAAGGCTTGTGCCACCTCACCCTGCAGAATGAAGTTTTGGGGGTTGTCATCCACACTGGGGTGGGCTTTTGGGTGATGCAGGCTGCCTGCTTGTCATCCACACTCCTGTAAACACCTTGCTTCACGAAGAGGCTGCCCTTCGTTGGAATTTTGACTTTGGTCTGTTGTTGGTCCCCTATCTGGAATGAGCAGACTTGTGTTCAAGCTGCCCCAGAAAAAGTCCCACACCAGCCACAATGTCCTCCACCTGAGTGGAGAAGGGAGTCACCTCACGAGAACAAAAGGACACTGTCACACAGGCTAGCAGTGTCAAAAGGAAGCGACCAACTTAGGGTGCTTGGGGCGCCTAGCCACTCAGCTGAAAAACCAAACACAGTCATGGGTAACGATGAGCGGAAGCACTCCTGAGCCAACCTGCTCACAGCTGAGCTCTTCTAATGTGGGCTTCGGCAGCTACCGCCTTCCTGCTCCTGGAATGTCTGACTCAGAACATTCACTAACCACTGTTGTGTGTTGTTCCGAGGAGGTGACTGCCAGGTGCTTTATCTGAGGCGAGCAGGCATTTGTTCTTGTCATGGGAAAGACCGATTCTTTGCTCATGGTTGCAGAGGTTCCTGTCCCTTCCCTCACCTGTTGTGGGTCTGTAGCCATGCAGAGCCTTGTGGCAGGTTAAGTGGAGAGGCCAATCTCACGAGGACAGGAGGCAGAGAGTGAAAGGGAGGGGCTTGTGACACATCAAGACCGGTCTGCGGAGATGTATTTCTTCCAACTAGGCCCCGCCTCCTAACAGTTTCTTCAGTGATGAGTTCATCTGTGGATCGACATGGTCAGCATCCTCATGATCCATTCATCTCTCAATAGTGCTTCCACTATTGAGCTCAGCTCAGGGTGGAGCCTTCAACACATGAGCTTCTCGGGACGGGGGTTGGACGGGCTTGCTTCATATTCAAACCACATAGATGTCATCCCAAGGACACCAGGAGAGAGAAAAGGGAGCCTACTGGCCCCATCACCAGGTCTTTCTGAAGTCTTCTCCCTCTTGCACGTACTTGAGCTGACAGCTGACTTCCACAGGGTTGCTTGAGAGACACCTTGGCAGCAGTCTTGGCTTACACATTCCCAACTTGCCAGTTTAAACTGCTTCTTTGCATTTTGAGTTTCACAGATGCTGAGAAAAAGGTTTGAGCTAGTCACATGACTTTATACACTCTTCAATGATGTCATTACTGCTTAGCAAAGAAGTTGCCAGATTTGGGCACCGGGGAAGAGCCAGGGACATCAAGTAGCACACTGGTCATGAGGTTCAAGTGAACCATTTGATTAGCTTAAAGTGGTTTGTGATTGGTGGACTCGTTTTGAGGTTCCTTTAAAAATTTTTTGTTATTTGTGTGTGGGGTGTCTGGTGGGGGGTTGGATGGGGAATGTGTGGAGGTTGGAGGATACCTTTTTGGAGCTGATTTTCTTCATCCACTGTGGCTTCTGAGATCGAACTCAGGTCCTACCTACTGAGCCATCGCCCTAGTCTTTGTGTCCCTTCTTGCTAATTTTTTTGGTATAGTGTCAAAAGAAATCTGCTGTGTGTGGCCCTTTATAGGGATCTCTAAGTCCAGGACTTTGTGGGCTTCTACTGTAAAATACAATAGGACTTTCGTTTGTAGACTGAGTTCTTTCAAGTGCTTGTGGGAGAAAGTCTTGAGAAGGTCGCAGAAGTGTTAATAGGCTAACGAGCAAATCAGGACTGTCTGGATAGAGAAAAGAAGCAAAGATGTGTGAATCTGTTCCCAACAGCTTTTTATGAGTGGGGCACAGGGCTGACTTTAGAAGTGGTGAAACCCAAGCCTTGGCAGTAGTCTCGATACTTCAGGGGCTGCAACTTCTCTGGAAAGGGCGCCTCTGATTCATGGTAAGATCAAAGTGAGTTATAGAGCAATTAGAAAATGCAGTCCAACATAAGTGTCAACAGAGGGTTCTGAGACAGCAGATGCTGGCAGGTGCACTATGTGCCTACTTGCCTGCATTTGTGTCGTGCTCATAGAGTGGGCAAGGACGTCTGTTGTCATCTTCTCTGGCTTCCCCAACCTCCAGTACTGGGATTAGATTCTTGAAAACCTGATGGTTGAACATGCCCAGGTCCTCAAGTGCCCCTAGCCCACGGGTGCTCTCCTGCTTCAGGTTTCTGAAGTCCTCCCACACCCCTAAACCCTGGGCCTGCTGCCTGGGACTTCCCTAAGTGAATCCAATGTCTATAAGAATGTTTTCCAATATCTGAAGTTAGGTCTCTTGCATCCTCTAACTTACCCTTTTCCAAGCTAATTCTGTGGATCTGAATCCTTCTGATGTCACTCATTTAATCAGGGATGATGGCCTTCCTGGAGAGAACAGAGGGCTAGCTAGGCAAATGGTAGCAACTATGTTTCCGAACTAGGCTCTTCCAGAGACTCCTGTGTCCTATATTCAGATTGCTTAACTGCTCCTCCCTGGCAAGGCCTCTTGAGCATTCTGGACGTTCTCCAGGCTCTTTGGTACTGACATAGTTCTTTTCTTACTGTGGTTCTCGAGAATCATTAGGCAGGACTGGTCCACCTAGAGAAGAGGAGACTGGTTGGCACGACCTGGGTGGGCTCTGCTTGGTGCCCTCTAGAAACAGGAAGTCCCTAAATACTTCAACCCAGTGGTTCATGCTCCATGGGGATGTAGTACTCGGGGAGCATGTGTGAACATACTTCATGTGCCTCTGCCAGATTTCTTAAGCCCTAAGAGGAATGGTTTGCAATAAATTCTGATATCATATTATCCCCTGCTGCCTGGACAATGTTCTTCCGGATGCCTGGCCAAGTTGAGAGATTCGCTCACTACCTTTGACTGTAATTTAGCATTTCCTGGACATCTTTTACAAATTGTGTTTTAATGAGTGAAATTATATAATGTCTGTAGCAGGGTGACTTTGAAGATCAAGTTGGAATAGTAAAGTTGACCTCGTCATTTCATTTATACAGATAGACGCTTGCTATGCAGTCACCCCCCTCAACTGAAACATTCCCTCTAGGAGAGAGGGACTTAAATAGGATTTAGAAGTAAAGAAACTTACAGTGTACTGGAAATGAAATCCCACAAGTCTTAGGTAGTTCCTAAAGCTTACAAGATTCACAGGGCCCTTCTACAAGGTTACATAGGGACTACAATCGCTAGGGCAAGGAGACTCTGGTTACATAGAGGCATAGAGCTCCAGGGATGCCGTCTGTGAGTTGTAGCCTGACTGGCATGGTTCTTAGCAAGGCAGTAGCCCTTGGTTTATCCTATAAGTAATCTCAGCATACTCGCTGGTTCACTAATATAGACTTGGGGGAAATGCTTTTCTTTCATCCGTGCTGGGTGCTCTTTCTGAGGTGACTAGACACTTGTTCTTGTCTCTCCAGGAATGGCCACACATCAGCTCTATGACATTTCTTGTTGGTGTGTACCAGGAGACGGGTAAAAGAATGCTCACAGTGGTAGTGTCTGCAATAGCAATAGAAACAAATAAAACTGGGATTACTACAAATGGAGAACAGGTCAATGCATTTTATTTTAAATTCTTTTTGTTTGATATTTGGCAAAATGTGCACAATATTAAAACCATTTTAAACTTGGTAAGTGGCACTAAGTACATGTCCCTCATTATGTGTCTTCCACTGTCCTTCATCTTCAGAACTTCCTCACCTTCCATACCTGAAACTACCCACAAAACAGTAACTCCTCACTGTAGATGGAAGTTTCTGTTCCATCTGGTCCCTCAGTCATTCAATCCCAAAGAAACACACAGAGGCCTATATTAATTATAAATTATTTGGTTCAGGGTTATTATTAACTAGCTCTTACAACTTGAAATTAACTCTTAATTCTTGTCTATGTTGACCCACGTGGCTTGGTACCTTTTCTCAGTAAGGCATTCTCATCTTGCTTCCTCTGGGTAGTGACTGACTCTCTGCCTTTCCTCTTCCTAGAATTGTCCTAATCTGGTTGTCCCACATATACTTCCTGTCTGACTACTGGCTAATCAGTGTTTTATTAAATCAATATGAGTAATAAGTCTTTACAGTGTACAAAAGCATTATCCTACAGTACCTTACTCCCCTATCTCCAGCCCCTGTGGCCTCTGTTTTAATTTTTGAGTAACGAGAAGCCATCATCCTGTGTTGAGTGTGGTTCTGCCTGCTCAGGATGTGGCCAGTTGCACAATTCCCAAGGCACCTGGCAAGGGTCGTTAGTGTGACACACTGCTGTGCAAGTGCTTGTACCATGTTCTTTATCCTGGAATAAACACACATCTTTCCAATTTTATCTGCCTTAGTTTTCTGTCTTTTAGGGTCTCTTAGGTTAAGGGCAGCTCTGGTCTGGAGCCTGGTCTTTGTTCCCTTTGCCTTTTCCTATAGAGAAGACTGGCAATGAGGTCACCTGACATCAGTCAAAATGATGGCGGTCACATGTTGTATGAAAAAGTCATGGTTTTTGAGCCATGGGAGTTTTAAACATAATAACAAGGGAGACCTAGAGGTGTGATCTGCCCTGCCACTGAGCCACTGTGGCTTGCCATGGGGAACAAAGGCTGGAATTGAAAACAGCTGCCTCGTGGATCCGATTAATCTTGTTGGTTTCCACGGGACCAGCAGTAGCAGTCACAGGAGGGTGGCTGATAGTTTGAGGGTTTATACCATAGCTGAAAACGTGAAAACAGTGAACGAACACCACAGGACCTATAGAAGGATGTCTCCTCTCTACAGGCGGGGTGTTAAAGTCTGACTGGTTCTGGTCTGGGTGACTCAGAAGCCAGAGAGGCTAGAGGCCGCTCTGAGGAGTCTCTCACAGTGGGGACCACTAACAAGTGGTCCAAAAGAAAAAAAGAAAAGAAAAGAGAAAGAAAAATCTGAGGTACCACGGGGACCCAGATCGAAGGCATTCACAGTGTATGCCGTTCTAGTGCGGGATGACTACCCTGGGTTGTGGGGTTACATTTTTAGCTATGGGAAACAACCAGAGATGAGTGTCAGTAAAAAGGGCTCAACTGTAGCCGTGAAGGCTGTGGTTGGCTGACTGGAAGGGGAAAACTCACCACTGAAGCTGCTGGTGTAGGTAGAGGTTGGCGTTCAAGCAGATACAACCCAGAGCTGTTGTAAAGAAACCTGGTTCCAAAGCCCAGGGTTCCACGTTCCTCAGCCGGCCTGCCTGTGGGTGGGAGGGAACGTGGAGAGAGCCTGGCCGAGTCACAAGCGCCAATGTTATGGTAAAAATAAAACAGCGTTTTCCCTTGAGTGGCAGCAGCGGGCAGCAGGCCACAAGACCACGGTGGGCCACTAAGGCAGCTGTCCCAGGCAGAAAGCCATGCCGTGGGTGAGAGACAGAGACCTATTAGGCACACCATGCAGAGTGAGGTTGAATATTTATTTAGTGGGTTATGGAAGGGAAGGGGAAAGGGGAGAAGGGGGAAGAGCAGAGAGAGGCAGAGAGAGAGAGAGAGAGAGAGAGAGAGAGAGAGAGAGAGAGAGAGAGAGAGAGAGAGAAACGGGGGGGGAGGGGGAAGTGGGGAGAAGAGGGAAAGACAGAAAGGGAAGGACTCAGGCTGGAAGCAGAAGGAAGATCTGCTTGCCTCAGTGGAAGGGGGAGGGAGTGGGTGGGACTTGTCTCTTAAAGGGGCATGACAGACCATTACAGGTAGACTATAAGCAAGGACTTTTGATGTTGAACTAAATGCATTCTGCATTATAATAAGCCTATTGGGGCCAGGGAATAGAATGTGGAGCTTTGAATAAGACTGGCCCTAATAGACTCATATATTTGAATGCTTAGACATCACAGAATGGAACTCTGATGAGATTAGAGGTGTGGCCTTGTTGGAGAAAGTACGTCACTGGGGGTGGGCTTTGAGGTTTCAAAAGCCTGTGCCAGGTCCCGTCTCTCTCTGTCTCTGTCTACAGATCAGGTTGTAGCCCTCAGCTAGTGCTCCTGTGCCTGCATGTCACCATGCTCCTTGCCACGATGATAATGGCTAAACCTCTGAAACTGTAAGCAAGTCTCAAAATAAAAGCTCTCCCTGGTAAGAGTGTCCTTGGTCATGGTGTCCCTTTACAATAATAGAACAGCGACTAAGAAAATGGTCAACAACCCTGAACTTCAGACCAGAGGCCAAAGACTGGCTCAGGCATTTGAAATGGCTCCTACTGAGGAGGGAAAGTGCCTGGTGTCGTCTAGTCTTGGAGCTACTAATAGTGGATTAAAATTCACACTCAACGTTAGCCAGCACCATAGGCTTCATAGCTTAAAGACCTTCATGCTGCCAGACAGAAGCACATGCCCTTCCTCTAAAGCATAATGAAATAAAATTGATTGACTATAAAATATTTATCAGTGCCAGGCTAGTGCTTGAATTATGACATCCCCTGCAGGCTCTCAAATGTCTCCTCTCTGCTTATTCCATTATTGATTAGGCAGACAGAGTTTTCACCTAATACCATGAGTGTAACGTGTTTACCAAGGTTAATTTATTCACCTTGAGGAGTAATTTAATTCTTTTATGATATATTTTTTTCCCTAGGATTTTCTCCCCCAAAGGGTGACATCCAAATTTATTAGATTGTTATGATGGGTCACAATAATTTGTATGTAGCTGAATAATTTATATCCGTGTTTGTCAAGCCTGGCTGCCCATCAGAATTACTCAGGGAATGTCTTCAAACATGAGTATATTATTTAATTATTTAATCTCTTAGAATGCAGTCCTACCCCAGACTCAGTGAAGCAAGATGTCTAGGGGACAGATAAGGAGTTTTCCATTTTGAAGGATGTCCCCTCAAGACTCAGGGGCAGCAGTCTTAGTTCCATTGGATGAGGCTTTGAAAACTGCGCAATGGAGTCTACTTTTGAGGAATCTTACAGTAAAACGTTATTGTTATTAAATGTAGAATTATAGAGATTTATTTTGCTAACACCACACACCCTTGCTCCTTTTCTTCATTCTCCCCACCTAGAAAGTTCCGGTTTTGATGGTTTGAATAAGAATGACCCCCCACAGGCTCATAGATTTGAATGTTTGGTCATCAGGCAGTGGCACTATTTGAAAGGATCAGGAGGTGTGGCTTTGTTGGAGGAAATGTGTCAATGGAGGTAGACTTTGAGGTTTCAGAAGCCCAACCAGGCCCAGTGACTCTTTCTTCCTGCTGCCAGTGGATCTCAGCGACCACATCTACCTGCATGCTGCCATGCTCCCTGACTTGATGAAAATGAACTAAGCCGGGACCAGAGAGATGGCTCAGTGGTTAAGAGCATTGACTGCTCTTCCAGAGGACCCAGGTTTAATTTCCGGCACCCACATGACAGCTTACAGCCGTCTATAATTCCAGTTCTAAGGGACCTGACACCAATGGCAAAACACCAATGCACATAAATAAAAATTTAAAAAAAGAAAGAAAATGGACTAAGCCTTTGCAACTGAAAAGCAAGCCCTAATGAAATGCTTTCTTATAAGTGTTGCCATGGTCATGGTGTCTCTTTACAGCAATAGAACACTGACCGAGACACCCCTCTACATTAGGAGTGAATAGCAGAGGAATGAGCCAGGTGCGGCTGCTGCCAGTGGCAGGTGCCACTACAGGACGTGGAGAAGCCAGTGGGTGAGACTGTCTCTCCTCCCACTGGTCTGGTTTGAACCAAGCTTTTTTGAGTTAGAGATCTATACTTGTCTAGACCTCCACACAGGCTACACTTAAGTATTTCCTTAAAGTCTGCGTGTTAAAGGCTTGATCCTTGGGGTGCTGGGTGCTATTAGGAGACAGTGGAATTTTTACAAGCTGAGGCCTACTGGAAGGTCTTTAGGTCATTGGAGTGTACTGGGTTGTGATAGACAGTTCAAATTGCTCCCGAGAGCTTATTCCAGTTCCCCAGTCACCAGCAGTATAGGAGACCTGTTTTGTGATGTGCACGTATTGCTGCTAAATGTCTTTTGGTTGGTACTGTGTGTATGCTCTATGTATGTAAGTTCTGCAGTTTACCCCCTAGAAGAGGCGAGTAGAACCTTAGCCCCTTTGTTCTGTTATCATTCTTGTCCTACTGCCTCAGTTCCTGGAGTGGCTTACGGCACTAGCCATGAGGGAGCTAGGAAGGTATCTCAGCAGTTGAGGGCAGGTACTGCTAGTACCAAGGACATGAACTGAGCACCCAGAAGCCACACCAGCAGCTTACCACTGCCAGGTGACCTGAAACTCTCTTCTGCCCTCCCTGGGTACCTGAACTTACAAGCATATAGCCACACCACACACAGAGGCATAAATATAATTAAGAAGAAAATACTACTTTCTGGCCACAGGCTGAGTGAATCCACCATCATGTGCTGTCTGGTCACAGGCCAAAGAGGAGGGGTAGATTGAGCATGGACTAAAATTTCCAGACCAGAGGACCAAACTAGGCCTTTCTCCTCATAAGCTGGCCATCACAGCTCTCTGCTATAGTGACGGAATGCTTCCTCGCTCCCGGGTCAGGTATCTGGAGAGAGATTCGCCATGCTCAGTGATGTGCCAGGCTCTCTGGCCGCAGGACTTGATAAGCATTGACCTGTAAGCTTAATCGATGAGTAGAGACGGAGTTATAGGACTCCAATCTTTAAAGTTTAATTGAGCTTGTGGTATGTGTATATGGTATGATGTGGGGACACACATGCCACCCCGTGCATACAGTCACCAGAGGACACCTTTGTGAAACCTTAACCCTTTGTGTGGGTTTTGGGGATCAACCCAAGTCATCAGACAGAGCAGAGGGGAGGCAGGGTTTTCTTCATCTCAATGTCACTGAAAAGCATCTTTCCTGGAAAAGTCCCATCCATCTGTTTTGTGATAAAAATCAGTCTTCTTTGAGCAAGCATTTTATGAAGATGATTAGTCTATTAGAAGAGATTTCTCTGTGGTGACGGAAGTGAGCCACATCTAAGGCATCCTTTGTCGGGGGGAGGGAGGGACACACGTGCTGACATACTGCTCCGGCATTATAAATGGTAAATGGGAACATATTAAACTCTTTTCTGTCCTTCCCAGGTCTCATTCTGTAAAGATGACATTGAAACCGGTTTGACTGTAATATTGTTTGTGTATGCACACATGCACGCGTATCCATCTGTGAATTTGGCCTGTGTGTGTGTGTGTGTGTGTGTATGGAGAGGCAACAGAACAGCTCTCTGGAGCTGGTTCTGTCCTTTGACCATGTGGTTTCTGGAGGTTGAACTCAGGTTTGGCTGATAGTTTTACCCGATGGACTGAACAATGTCCCTGACTTTACTATTTATTTTTTAAGACATGGTTGCCTGTTGCCCAGGTTGGCCTCAAAGTCTGTATAGCTGAGGATGACCTTGAATTTCTAATCCTCCTGCCTCCACTTCCCAAATGATGGGATTACAGGTATATGCCACTAATGCCCAGCATTTTGGCTACTCTTTGGGAAAAAAATTAAATCGAGTACTAGTTCATAGTTATGTAGTGACTCCTGAATTAAAGTTGTTGCCAACTTTTTGCTGTTGTTAAAATGCTCTAATGAACAGACACACGCTCATTCCACACGTATCTCACTCATGGGAGGCTGTAATCGAAGGGTACATTTCTGAAGGCGAGGCTTCAGGTTTGGTAGGCTGTGATAGGCGTCCAAATTGTTCCCAAGTGGTTGTTCCAGCTCACCCGACACAGCACTGTTTTGTGATGTGCACGTATTGCGCTAGATGCTTTTTGGTTGGTACCATGTTTGTGGTTTTCTTCTTTTTCTACTTTCTTTTTCCCTTCCTTTTTTTTGTTTGTTTTATTCTGTTATTTATTTATTTATGT
>NW_004949109.1:6958906-6968356 GCF_000317375.1 Microtus ochrogaster
ACAATTTGTTGAAGATGCTCTCTTTTTTCCATTGTATACTTTTAGCTCCTTTATCGAAAATCAGGTGTTCATAGGTTTGTGGGTTAAAGTCAGGTGTTTTTGTTTTTGAAGACAGGGTTTTTCCTTGTAGTCCTGGCAGTACTGGAACTCACTCTCTAAACCAGGCTGGCCTTGAACTCACAGAGATCCTCCGGCCTCTGCCTCCCAAGTGCTGGGATTAAAGGCATATGCACCACCACAGCCCAGCTGTTTGTAGTTTTCAAGTTATGTAATTTATCTTCTACAGGAAAAGATTATCTTGCTTCCTTATTGGTAGTCTTTATCTTTCCTTTACTACCCAACCTCTCCACACATACTGGTCTCTCTATAACCTAGGCTAGCCTCAAGCTCTCACTTCTCTTCCTTTGGTGTCCTGAGTTCTGGACTGCAGATGTAGTGTGGCTTCTTGAGCAATGTTGAACAGTAGCCGTGTCTTGTTTCTGACTCTTATGGGAAAAGCTTCCATTATTTCCCTGTTAAACATGAAATGAAAAACAAGAACAAACAAACAAATAAGCGTGGGGCTGGAGGGGCTGGAGAGATGGCTCAGTGGTTAAGAGCACTGTCTGCTCTTCCAGACGTCCAGAGTTCAATTCCCAGCAACCACATGGTGGCTCCAAACCATCTGTAATGAGATCTGGCGCCCTCCTCTGGTGTGTGGGTATACATGGAAGCAGAAAGTTGTATACATAATAAATAAATAAATCTTTAAAACAAACAAACAAACAAACAAACAAACAAAAAATGTGGGGCTGGAGAGAGACAGCTCAGTCGTTAAGAGCACTGGTTGTTCTTGCAGAGGATCCAGGTTTGATTCCCAGTGCCCATATGGTGGCTCACACCCATTTGTAACTCCAGTTCCAGAGGATTTGCTGTTCTCTTCTGGTCTCCACAGGCTCTGCAATAATGTGGCACACAGACATACATGTAGATAATGACACATAAAACATAAATGAATAAATAAATATTAAAGATTCTCTCTAAGTTTTTTAAAAAATAATTTATTTTGCTTTATGTGTATGGGTGTTTTGTCTGCATGTATGTCTGTGTACCACTTGCTTATCTGGTGCCCTCAGAGGGCAGCAGAAGACATCAGATGCCCTGGAGCTGAAATTACAACTGTGAGCACTCATAGAGTACTAGGAGTCCATTGTGGATTCTCTAGAAGAGTAGACAGTGTTCCTAACTGTTGAGCCATCTCTTTAGTTCCATAAATCTTCTTTAAAATCATAAGTGAAGCATTAAAATTTGCCATATATCTTTTTTATTAATCCATATAAGTTAGTTTGCTGAAAAATAATTTTTAATTAGATTAAAATTATTCAGGAAATCAGAATGTAGCAGTCATTCTTGGACCACCAGCACCCAAATCACGACATAGAGACTTATTATTAATTTTGGATGCTTGGCCTTAGCTTAGGCTTGTTTCTAGCTAGCCTTTTCTTTTAAAACATAACTTAGTCTATTTCTATTACTCTATGTGCTGCCGTGAGGCTCATTTACCTCATCTACCTACTGTCCATCTTCCTTTCCTGCTTCTGTCCTGACTGGCTGACTGGCTCCCCTTTCTCTCTGACCACCAGCCCCGCCTATCCTTTCTCTACCTAGCTATTGACTGCTCAACTTTTATTAGATCAATCAGGTGCCTTAGGCAGGCAAGGTGAAATAGCAGCACATTGTTACATAAGTAAACAAATACGGTGTAAACAAACGAAACAGATCTTTACATAGTTAAACAATTCCACAGCATCCGAGTCTTCTGATTGCTCTGAGACTGAAATCTGGGAGTGGAGCAACAACTCAGCACACTCACTGCTCGTTCCCAGGCTGGGAATTTGGTTCTGGGCTCACAGTCACCTGAACTCCAGTTCCAACAAATCTGAAACTCTCTTCTGGCTTCTCTGAGCATGTGGCATATTTCTCCCCCCATAGATAATAATAATAATAATAATTAAAAAAATAATGCTTACAACTTAGTTTGTAAGATGGGCACAAAAAAAACCCCCAAGAAATTGTTTCTTGATAGAAAAATGGTTCAGTACCTTACAGCACTTTGATGTAGTAGAAAACTGCACAGCTCTCTAAAGAATCATGGTGTGCATTGTTTATACTGAGACAGATTGGTCTGAGGTCTGAGGTCAAGTGACAATGACAAGTGTGTTGGGCAGTTGTGGTGAGCACTTGGAGGCAGAGACAGGTGGATCTCTGAGTTTGAGGCCAACCTGGTCTACAGAGTGAGTTCCAGGTCAGCCAGGGCTAAACAGAGAAATCCTGTCTAAGAAAATAACAACAGCAACAAAAGAAAATAGTAAGTGCAAACAGTATGTTCTTCCTTACACAAACAATAAAAGAGGTACAAATTCATATATGCACAAACAGGGAAATTTTAGAAGCACAGAGAATGCAATAGTAGTGTATGCTTCCTGGTTAGGGAAAAAGATTTACTGCCAGAGGTCCCACCTGATCCTTGGGAGAGGTGGCTTAGGGTTCATGGTGTCTCCTTAAGAATACCTTCCCAAAGAGCGAGGGTGACACTGGGACCCAGGTTCAGATTCCATAATGTTAGCAGAGCTACCATCTAGCATGTTTTTGTTTTTTGTTCTTCCTTTTGCTTTTTAGCTTGAATAGTTTTGGCACAAAACTTTGTTTATAATATGAAAAAAATGATCGTGAGATAAATAAATGGATTACATCTTTTTAGTATAACAGCGTAAACTTAAAATAATAAAGGTTATCTAATTTTTTTTTTTTTTTTTTTTGTTTTTTTGAGACAGGGTTTCTCTGTGGTTTTGTAGCCTGTCCTGGAACTAGCTCTTGTAGACCAGGCTGGTCTCGAACTCACAGAGATCCGCCTGCCTCTGCCTCCCGAGTGCTGGGATTAAAGGCGTGCGCCACCACCGCCCGGCTATCTAAACTTTTTTGTATACTATTAATTTAATTTCATATACATATATTTATCATACAATGATAAAACAGTGCGGTTTTGTGTTAAAAACTCAGACCTTCGTGGTTCAAATACAAACCCATTACTTGTTTGATACCAGGCTCAAATCAGTTAAGCTCTGTGCCTCAGTTCACTCACTCAGACAGGAAGCTAATAGTAACTATCTCGTATGGTTGTATGGGTTAAAAAGCTAATCTATGGTATAGGCATGCAATTTTAGTCACTTGGAAAGTTGAGACAGGAGGATTCCAAGTTTAGGAGTAATCTAGGCAACTTAATGAGACCCTATCTCAAAATAATAAATCAGGACCACACAGCTCAACAGCAGAGCATCCTGGAGGGGGCTAGTCTTAAAAGGTGTCTTCAAGGTGACCAGCATATAGCACACATTCCAAAAGAAAGTATTTAGCAACTTGGCGTTGGTGGCACATGCCTTTAATCCCAGCACTTGGGAGGCAGAAGCAGGCAGATCTCCCTGAGTTTGAGGCCAACCTGGTCTACAAGAGCTAGTTCCAGGACAGGCACCAAAAAAACTCCAGAGAAACCATGTCTTGAAAATCAAAAAATAAAAAAATATAAAGAATGTGTATAGCAAAGTCTCCGTGTTAATGATGCCCAAACAACTGCAAAGCCAATATAACACAAGTAAGTTACACCAGCTTATATGGTAGACAGCACTGTTGTCTCAAAGCTAGTGTCAGGTTGAGCAAGCCAGTAGGAAGACGTGGTGTCAGACCAGTTCTGTATTGTCCCTGGCCTGGGGGGCCAAGTGCTAGTACAGAGGTTGTCTGTCACACAGGTGATTTTAGAACAGACAGACGTCATAGTTCAGTTTTTTCCCTCAAGCGCTCCTGAAGTGCTTTTTTTAATGAGGCAGCTTGGTAAGCCTGGGACCATTTTGTTCATTGAGAAAAGCAGTTTCATGGTGTCCTGGAGACTTGCATTAAGCTTCTAATCGCATAATTGCTCGACTGAGAAGTAGAGATCTTCTCTATTGCTCCTTGGTTATCATGCCCACAATAAAAGAACTTTGACAAGTTGCGAGCCTCAAACTGGGCCTATGAAGAGTATTCTGGGTTCTGATTGCTACAAGGGTCCTCCCAGACAGTTTAGATACCAAACGACTGAGCATTCTAAAGGCTTAAATGTATTGAACTTCTTTGGACTGTATGTTGTTCCTCATAGTGTGATATCGTTCGACCTTTACTTAGGGAGTATATATTTAATCTCTAACTTCATATGAAAATGTCACCAGAAATTATCCTTAAAGTGAAAACAGGCAAATCCAAATGAAACAAAACCAAAATAAAATCATCAACAACAACAAAACAATACAGAACTCTTTCTGAGACATGAAGTATCCTGGGAACTGAAGTCCATTCTCACTTTGGTAGCCTGATACTCAACAGATACTTATTTCTCAATGAAGAAGAGAAATGAGTGCTGGAAATGAAGGCCAGCGGCCATTCGTATGGCTTAGGTCAGTGTGTGGAGGGCAGGGAAGAGCCTGACTCTAGGAGATATTTTGGAGTCCTCACCCAGAGCTCTGTGGGCACTTTTAGGAAAGTGTAAGGACCAGGGGCAGCTGGTCTCTGGCTACAGGTCTGGAAAGGGTGGCCTTAATTATAGCCATAGTGGGTGGAGGATGGGGCTGAGGTCTGGACATTGGGATTACATCAGAAACTGGGACTGCAGCTGGGGCTGAGGAAACCTGGCTGCTGTGGGCCTAGGGCGTGAGATAGCACTCACCCATGCACCATGTCCTCCCAGGCGGTGGGATAAATCATACAGGAGGTTTTCATGTCAGAGAACATTGACCTGTTCAGGACAAACAGAACCCACTATTCTGAAATTGTCCCCAATAGCACAAGATGACCCGCATCCCACAGTTGTGTAGCATCCTGGGTCTTAGCCAAGAGGTGAGGATTCCTTGTGTTTCTTGGGGAGTCCTAGGGTCTGCATTTTAAACAAGCTCTCCAGGCGATTTTGATGTAGGTGCCTGCAGCCCTGCCATAGTGCCTGCCTGTCCAGTTTCTCCTCATATAAAATCTCCGCAGACCTGGGCTGCCTAAATAAAACACTGAATTAACGATTTAGATGGCCAGGCTATCTTCATCAGCTGCCTACCGCATCAAGGCTCGGCTCTGAGACTAAGCGAGATAGGTGATTATTCAGGTAGGTCTCTGTGCCCCACATCCGGTGACTGCGATCTTTTTCCTGTAATGACACCTTCCACGGTGTCCCAGTTTTATTCACTGGGTACTCGTATTGTCCTCTTGCTGGTATTTGTCTCTTCCCTTCTCTGGAATTTGGATGCCAGACTGCCCTCAGGACTTGTGTCTCCTGGGAGCCCTGCCTGTCTCCTGCCATGGAGATCTCCCAAAGCTTCGGGGTTCCTGGCCTCAATATTCTTGTCCTACTGTGCTCTCAGCTCTCCCAGCAGCAACAGATGGGACAAGGTTGCCCCAAAGTCATCCCCACCCTAGCCAGGTGAGAGGCTTGTGCAGCCAGGAGAGATGAGCTGGGAGAGAATCTGGGAATTTGGAGTCTAGCCAACAGGAGCAAAAGACTGTGAGAAACGTGGCTGCTAGCTTTGTGGCTTTGCTTGATTTGCCTGAAGGCGGTCAGGATTTACCTAGCTTCAAGAAACAGAAGAGATACCGAGAGGAAGAGACTGTAGCATATCTGAGGACAATTCTATTCCACAGTTCTCCCGGCTTCTTCATTAGAACACCCATCTCTCCAGTCCCGAAGCAGACGGCCCCTAAGCCAGTGCTTCACCTTCCTATCAACGGGTGCATCCACGTGGAGCCCATGTCTGCGGCATTTGCTGGGCTCTGAGCTCCCTTCAGCTGGAAGGCAGCCCTCGGGAAGCTGTTTTCCTGCTGCCTGGAACAGCCACACGGCCCTGGGCTCCTGATTTTGCTGGAGGTGGAAGATGTCTCCACAGAACATATGGATGGGTGAGTCAAATTGATAGCCAACTGAGGTGCTGTGGCTAGGCCAGTTGCAACCTTTCATTTAAGGTCTTTTATAGTACTTTTTATTATTTAAGGAAAAAAAGTTGCAAAAGTAATCGAAAGCCAGTATACAATAAACTAAAGGTCTCCAAGTAGACTCTTGGGAAGCTATGCTGCTCTGTGTGCTCACAAGCTCCCATGTCGTGTGTAAAGGAGAAATGCACACGGCTTCTGTAGAAGTGTAAACTTCTAGAATCTGAGGCTCTTACACACTTCCCACATCCTCTTCCGCAGAGTTCCCTGAGCTTCGAGGGGAAGGTTCGGAGACATCCCGTTTAGGGCTGAGTGTTCCAAGGTCTCTGACTCTCTGCACACTGTCTGCTGTGGGTCTTTGAATTTGTTCCCATGTGCTGCAGGAGGAAGCTTCTCTGATGATGGCTGAAAGAGGCACTGGTCTATGTGTATACCACGATGTCATAGGAGTCATTTTGTTGCAATGTTCCTTCAGCAGAGCAACAGCATTCACCCCAGGCCTCTGGGCCATCTAGTTTCAGGCTATTGGTATGGGTTCCGTGTCATGAAGAGGACCTTCAGTCAAATCAGGCTTTGTGCTACCATGTCCTAGTGTATCATGTAGGCAAGTCACCACTACTGACTGAAGACACCAAGGAAACGGGGCATCTAAACAGCAGAACTGAGTCACGTATGAACTCACAGAGACTGAGGCAGCACTCACAGGGCCTGCACGGGGCTGCCCCAGGTGGGTCTAGAGCTGAAAGGACACAGGCCCACATCCCAACCCAGAAGTTGTCTCCAATTGATAACCATTATCTATGGAAATTTAGTTTTCTCCAAGGGAGTCTCGCTGGGGAAATAAACTCCTTTTTCTGGGGGGTGGGGGTTACTGAGACAGGGTTTCTCTGTGAAACAGCCTTGGTTGTCCTGGAACTCACTCTGTAGACCAGGCTGGCTTAAACTCACAGAGATCCACCTGTCTCTGCCTCCCAAGTGCTGGGATTAAAGGTGTGTGTCAGCACCGTCCGGCAACAAACTACTCTTAGGGTAGTCTGGGCAGTCTGCTTGTCCAGTAATAAATGGTCAGCAGCAAACTAACTCAACAAAACCTTCAGAGGTTTGTGGTCTCATAATGTTATATCAGAGCCTTTTCCCTGTCTTTAATTTTTGGTGGTAGTGCATGCCCTTAATCCCAGCACTCAGGAGACAGAGGCAGGCAGATCTTTGAGAGTTTGAAGCCAGCCTGGTTTACAGAGTGAGTTCAAAGATAGAGAAATCCTGTCTCCAAACACAAAAACAAAAAACCAAAAAAACCAATTTATTTATACTTATTTATTATTCTCTCTCTCTCCCCTATAGGCCGTTTGTGAATGTATTATATCATATCATATTCGAATCCCTTCGAATCCTATTTGTTTTCTAATGACAGACAGAAAAGGAGTGGATCCAGATGGGAGGGGAGGTGGGGAAGAGCTGGAAGGAGCAAAGAAAGGGGAAGCCACAATCAGGATCTAGTAAATGAGAAAAGAACCTATCTGCAATAAAAGAAAAGATTTAGAACCTGCAGTACAGTTGGGGTAGCCAACTTCTGACTTTAGAGGTTGGCTGCGGGCCACACTGAGCATACAGTTTGCACTGAGGGCCAACATAGCGACATGTATTCACAACAGAAATACAGCTTAGAGGTAATACTTCCTTAGTTTGATCTGCCATGATCTCTAGCGTCTGTTACTTATTTTGCTTCATTAATTAAAAATTCCATTTGCAGTTCCAGAGAGATGGCTCCGCAGGTAAAGATGCTCGTCACCATGACTGATGACCCACGTTCAATCCTTGGGTCCCACATAGGAGAAGGAGAGAACCAAATCCTCCAGGTTGTTCTCTAACCCCCACATGTGTGTGGACGGCACATGTGTGTCCCCCATCACACACGCACAATAAATAAATTAAAAATATTTTTGATTCTTAGTGTCTATTTTGACAACTCCTGCGGTGGGATTTGTTTCTGTAAGACATCACCACCTGGATGACATGGCCCCTTCCTGTGTGTGCCGCTTTCTGCCGTGCTACCAGTAAATACTATGTAAATCCTGCCTCTCATCTCTGTTCTCTAGCGTTGGCTCAGGACAGTATAGCAGCCTCCAGACGGCACGTGGTTGCTTACAGGGATTTTCCAATTCAATGACTGTGTATTGGGAAAGAGGACTAATGGATATGTGAGCCACACTGACCCTCTGGAGGAAAACAAAGAATCGGGACCACGTTTCTCATGGTCTTCCCTCTGGAGTCTCCTCTATGAAAATGTCAGCTGGAGGACGGCAGAGGGTTTGCATTAGTCAACACTCCCGTCTTAGCTCTAAGACAACGCTTGGCATTTAAGCAGTCTGTATGTTTATCTACTAAATGAACAAATGGATGAAATGAGGGTCAGAGGATGTCATATTACTCCATTTCTACTGCTGCCTATTTGGGGCTTGTCCTATGACCCTCTGTGACTGTGTGTGCCTCCAAGTCTCAATATGCAGACCACACTTGCTTTCACCCCCTAACCCTCCTCCCTCAGTCACCCCAATAGGCATGCACTGCCACACCCAGCCGCTAACCATCTTTTTGTCATTGTTTTTACACGGGCAGGGGCAATGTGTGCCACCACACTTCTGTGGAGGCCAGAGGCCACCATGCAGGAGTCGGTTCCTCCTTCCACAATGCAGGCTCTCAGAATCAAACGCAGGTCATCAGACTTGGCGGCAAACACCTTTCTCTGCCAGTCCTTCTTGTGATCTTCAACCTCCCTGATTTCCCTCTTTGCTCTGTTGGTTTGGCTTTTCATATGAGGCAGCTGCACCCAGCTAGTGCTGCTTAGCACAAAGATCACCTCCCTGTCGCCTTTGTAGTCCTGGTACCTTGACCTACAAGGAACGTACTTTATCTTGTACTGTCCACTCTAGGAAATTTAAGTAGCTACTAGATGCTTATGAAGAAAGGGGAAGGGTGGCTGGAGGCTGAAGAACTGGTTCAATTGGTAACATCCTTGCCATGTAATTATGAGGACTCGAGTTCAGACCTCTGGCACTCATGTTCGAAGTAAGGCATAGCTGTATGTGGTGGGGCTCATGCCTTTAATCTCGGTACTCAGAAAGTAGAGGCAGCTGAATTTCTGAGTTCAAGGCCAGCCTGGTCTACATGGTGAGTTTCAGGACAGCCAGGGCTACAAAGAGAAACCTTATCGTGAAACAAACAAAAGTCAAGCAGGACAGCAGAAACCTATAATCCTAGAACTGGGGCGACAGAGATGGGAATTCTTGGGGCTTGCTGGTCATCCAGACTCAATAAATTGGGATCTCTAGAGTCAGTAAGAGACGCTGTCTCAGAAAAGGAAGATGGAGAGGGATCAAGAAAGATGATTGATGAGCCGGGCAGTGGTGGCGCACGCCTTTAATCCCAGCACTTGGGAGGCAGAGGCAGGCAGATCTCTGTGAGTTCAAGACCAGC
>NW_004949109.1:6968641-6972863 GCF_000317375.1 Microtus ochrogaster
AGACAGACAGACAGACAGACAGACAGACAGACAGAGACAGAGGAACTGCTGGCATATTTTCAAGCAGATGTTTTAAAATGTCGAGCACTGTCAAAACATCTGTCTCAGGGTTCTATTTTGTAGGCTCTCCAGTGCTGCATGAAGCTGGATCTGCAGTCTGACCTCCGACAGGGCCAGATGAGGAAAGGCAGTTTCTTTTCTCATCACCATGATGACATACCTGCAAGAAATGGCTGAGGGGAAGAGGAAAGTTTCGTCCTGGCTTAGAGTTTCCGGGGACAGAGAACCTGTCATGACAGGGAAGGCAAGCTGGAGTAGTACCAACTTGGCAGCTGATCTCAGACCCTGGTAGTGGGAGCTCGTGGCTGCTGTTTCTCACATCTTGGATGGTCAGAAAGCAAAGGAGACAGGAGCTGGAACTGGGTATAACTTCAGAGGCCAGCCTCCAATGACACATCTTTCCAACCAGGTCAGATGTCCCAAAGGTTTCGTCACCTCATACAAGACAGTGCAACCATTTGGGGACCACCTGCTTGGACACACACACACACACACACACACACACACACACACACACACACGCCCGTTGAAGGCATTTCTGACTCAAACCACAGCAGCACTTTTGGACCAAAGCTGCTGGAGCCTGAAGGCAGGTGTCAGGTGCTGTGACACAGGGTGCTTTTCTTCATTGTTTCCTCCAGCCTGGAGGAGTGAGAAGATTTGCTCAATCACCTCTGAGCAGGGTGTGGAGTGTGCCTGTAATCCGGGCACCTGGGAGGCAAGGGCAGGGAGAGCAGGAGCACAAGGTCTCAAGGCCAGTGTGGGCTACCTAAAACCCTATTCCAGAACCAAACAAACAAACTTCTGAACCAAAGGTGTGACAAAAGCCACTTCTGAAAGCACGTCTATAAAATGTTCTTTAAATCCAGCTTCAAAGCTCTGCAAGGAGATAATTTCCTTTACATCATGGCCACGCCCCTTTGGGTTAACTATCCAGACTGTGCAGTCACACACGTATTCCCAATGTCCTTTAGCTATTTGATTTTATTTTTGAGACAGGCTCTCCCTCTGGTAGCCCTGGCTGTCCTGGAACTCACTATGTAGACCAGGCTGGCCTCTCCCTGCTGAGATGAAGGACACATGGCGCCATGTTGAGCTTCCTTTGGCTGTTTTCAGTAATCACTTTTGATCTCCAAGCATGAAGATTTAACACTATGCCAGGTACTAAAATAACAGGCCTGGTTCACTGTAAAATTCTTAAGGAGACACTTTAAAGGACTTTGAGCCACGACATGTTGCTGGGATAAAGATGTGACCTCCCAAGACTGTGTTCATGACAACAGTAAGTTTCTATGTGTCTATGTGCGTAAAGCCTTTCTTTCTACAGATGAAAGTCATATATAAATAATGTGAATTTCAGCCAAGTTTGCTGTTGTCTGAAGCACTGCCCTCAGCTTTGGGGAGATTGCATGGTTCTTTATTTTTTTTTCTGTATTTATTTTGTAGGCATGTAGATATGCGTGGATGCACATACCACAGTGCACATGCAGAGGTCAAGGGGCAACCTGGTTCTCTCCTTTCACCGTAGGGTGAAGGAGACTGAACTCAGGCTGTCAACTTCGGTGGTGCTCCCTTTACCTCCTTAGCCCTCTCATCAGTCCAACCTCTTTACTCTTAAGGAACTAGCATTTTTAATAATGCAGGATAATCATGTCTTGTATTTCATTATATTCATCATCCTGGGATTTGAAACTACTGGGGCAATCTGGTTCTTAAACCTGTTTCATAGATTTGAGCAAATAAAGTAATTTATTATTCTCTCTCGCAAATATTTGCTGAGCCTTTATGATGTGTGTGGGAACAGAAACTCGAATGCCTGCAGACCTGCTGATATGGTATCCCCTTGTAACCAAAGCCTGGAGTAGAGGTCAGGGATTGTGAACACTGTTTAAAGAGAGCCAAAAAGTCCCCACAAGCCACCTGTTAGATGAAACCTTGCCACCCACAAGTGCTGGTTAGCTTCTTGTCCACCTCCACACAAACTTGCTTAACCAAGGAAAAGGGAACCTTGACTGAGACAAATGTCCCCATTAGACTGGTCTACAGGCAAGAAACGGGGAACAGTTTTGATTAATTATCGATAGAGGGGAGCCCAGCCCACTGTGGGCAGTGCTACCAGGCAGCTTGTCCAGGGTGGTACAAGGCTGAACAAGCCACGGAGAGCAAGCCAGTGTTCCCAGCTTCAGTTCCTGCCTCTGTGTTCCTGCCCTGAGTTCCCACCCTCAGTGATCCACTGTGACCTGGAAGTTGTAAGATGAAGTAAGCGCTTTCCTCCCCAAGTTAGCGTTGGTCAGTGTTTTATCACAGAAACAAAACCAAACTAGAGCACCGTACATAATTCTAGATGACACAGGTTGTATTTTTCTCCCGGTCTCCATTAATCATCTTGGGCAAGCTTTACCTAGCTCCGGAGACTTTCATCC
Organism: Microtus ochrogaster; assembly: GCF_000317375.1. NCBI lineage: Eukaryota > Metazoa > Chordata > Mammalia > Rodentia > Cricetidae > Microtus > Microtus ochrogaster. The sequence continues at coordinate 6,971,125 of NW_004949109.1, forward strand.
AGGACGCTCAGGCTCCCCATAAACAGCAATTATGTTCTTTAACACCCGTGTTTGCCCCATTTAATGGAAAAGAAAAGTGAGGAGGAGAAAGATTCATAGCGTAAGGAGGGGCCACCGACAAGGGAGATGCCTGTGGTCGGCTGAGACCAGCTCTCTCTGAAACTTGGAGAAAGGTGCCTGTAGCCTGTTGTGGGAAATCATTCTGCCTATAGCCTTGGGGCACCAGACCTCAGGCGTGGTCTTGTCTGCTACTAACAACTGATAAGCTTGGGAGAGGAGGAGGGTCTCCCTTTGCACCCCGCCAACTGGGCAGAGCAGCTGTGGTGGGGGTCTAACCTGTCCAGTATCAGTGAGGTTCACCCCTATTCTACATCTATATCAATTCTTTTGAACCTCTTCCAGACTCTCCTGGATTCTCGCTATGGAATGAGGGATTCTAACTCCAGGCTGAGGCTCAGCTGGTCGGCTTGCTCCACCTTCCTTGATTTCCGTAGCTCCTGGGTTTACAGAGTGGGAAGAGAAAAGAATGGCTGAAGCCCCAGGAAGTCCCAAAAGCAAACAAGTTCCTCTTCTCTTTGTCTGTAAGGTACAGGACAGTTGCTTTGTTTTCTTTGGAGATGAAAGTCAAACAATATTGACCATTTGTTCCAGAACCCAAACTGGAACCTATGATACAAAATGAAAAAATTGTGGGAAAATCACAGAAACTATGGAAGAGAAAAATTGAGGCTATCATGGAGAACCCTGTACACATGGAGCCCTAGGAGCTCACATAGCCCAGGCTAGTCTTGAACTGCTTACCCTCATGCCTCTACCTTCAGACTGCTGGGATCATAGGAGTGTGGCTAGTCCTGGCTTACAAAGTATGCCTTTAAAGATAAAGATGATACAAATAGGCTTTTAGATACACCAGCAGGGCTGTACATGCCTATAATTCCGGTTCTCGGGTCAGTCTGGGTTATACTGTGAGATTGTATGGAGAGGAGGGGGGAGAGGGAGAGAACACATACACAGCGGGAATAATTTTGCATCTTATCTCAGCTAAAGATGATGAGAGGAAAGGCCTGGAATGAAGACTGGTGACCCCTCAACGTTCAGGCAAAAGAGCAGACTGGATGCAAATTCATGCCAGTGCAGTGAGAAGGATGTTGTGATGTGATAATTCAGGCCATGCACGTGGTGGCTCAATGTGGGCCCTCCCTATTACCACTGCAGGGCCTGTTCATCGAGACCGTGGTGACCAGACTCCTTAGCCACGTGTTCAGTTCTATCCTGCATCCCTTGGTTAGGCATAATGAGAACTTCTGGACAGGACTTAAGCTACAGGGTAGCAGAGGCAGCTGAGGAGCAAGCACCAGGCTGCCTGCTGCCCTTTGACTGAGGCTGCTGTGTGCTAAAGCGCTAGGGAGCTGAGATGCTTCTTCCCTCTGAGTGGGGAAGGAGGACCCGCCCCGCCTCTCGCCCCGCCTCTCGCCCCGCCTCTCGCCCCGCCTCTCGCCCCTCCAGGTGTTCTCTTTCCTCTGGGATTGAGAAGGGAGGCTGAGAGGCAGAACGGACTCACCTTCCCTCCTTTTGTTTTTTGCTCCTTAAGCCTTCTAAAATGGGAGCTAAAGGAGATTAGAAAATGTTTCCTTTCAACTGAGTCTCATGTTCCAGCAAAGTCCTAGAGCTGGTTCCCAGCTCAGCAGAATGTTTGCTTACCAAATGAAGGGCCCTGGGTTCCACACTCCCCCTCCCAC
>NW_004949109.1:6973493-6990492 GCF_000317375.1 Microtus ochrogaster
TGGTTTCCTATGGTTATGTTGTTTTTGTCGTTGTTGTTTTTGTGTTTATTCTAGGTGTATGTCTTGCTTAGTGTTCTATTGCTGTGATAAAATGTGTGTATGGTGTGTGTGTGTGTGTGTGTGTGTGTGTGTGTGTGCATGTCCACCAATGGTATGTGTGCATGGAAGTCAGTGAACAACTTTCAGAGGTCTCTTCTGTCCTGCTCTGTGAATTCCAGAAATTGAACTCAGATGGTCAGACATGGTGACAAGTGCCCCAACCTGTGGAGCCATTTTGCTAGCCCTCTTTTTTTTTTCCAGATATATTTTTACTGGCCTGGAACTCACTTTAGACTAGGCTGAGAGGCCAGCCAGCCCCAGGGGTCTGCTTGTCACTGCCTTCTTCCAGTACTGGTGTTTTAATGTGCTGTGCTTGGCATGGTCTTCCTTCCTTTCTTTCTTTCTTTCTTTCTTTCTTTCTTTCTTTCTTTCTTTCTTTCTTTCATGTGGATTCTGGGAATAGAACTCAGGCTGCTCATACTCACATGGCAAGCACTTTACCAACTGAGGCTCCCTAGCTAGATTTTCCTAATCCCATTTTCCAAATGGAGAAACTGAGACCTCAGTATTTACTCAGTGTGTTGTAGGTCAACAGTGACAAACAACCGCTAGACCCTAGCAGGCTGCTTGACCCTGGGAAGCAGATCAGACTTCACCTTGGAAGCAGGGTCAGGCTTTACACCCTCTCTTAGCACCACAGCTCTCCATCTGGCTCTCTGAACCTCTTCTCCATCTGACCAAGCTGGGTTTCCATGGAGAAACTTGTTCTTTCCCTAGGGTAGCCAGGTGGCTCTCCTCCATGCTGGAGGTTGGCCGGGAGGCTGTTTGGTGGGAAGTCCTGTTTTCTTCTAACACTGCAGAGATCTGCCCCATGCACCGTGGTACCCTCCATCCTATCTCCTCTACTACCTAGAACTTTCCTACAAGCTCTAGAAAGGGGGCAGCAGTGGAGGAGAAGGAATGGTGTTCTCCTGTCACGTTAGAGCTAAAAATAAAAGGGAGGTTATGTTGAGAGACCACCGACGGCATGGGCACATTCTACTCTAAATATGCTTGTGTTACTAAATGGGGTGGGGTGGCTCAGCAAGCGGTAGAATTATTTTTTGGATTTTTAAGTTTAGAGTTCCAGGGAAGGACAGACTCTGTCTCACACAGTGGATTCTTTATAAACTCGCTCTGTCACAAGCATAACTGCTTTCTTGTGCATCTTTTCCTGTCCCAGGACTCCTCCCTGGAGATGTCTGACATCCACTTAAGACGGCTTCCTTAGTTCTTTTTTTTTTTTTTTTTTTGAGACGGGGTTTCACAGAGATCCACTTGTCTCTGCCTCCTGAGAGCTGAGATTAAATGTGTGTATCACCACCACCTGGCTTATTTTATTTTTTGCCTACCTATAACTTTTTTACAGTCTGATTCTTCCCTATATTTTGCAAATTTTCCAGCTTCGCTAATCCCCAGGCAGATTGCCCATTCCAGGAGGAAGACATGTGTGTGCTCTCTTGATTCTGGCCCCACACCTTCGTTTACTCAGTCATTTGGTTCCCCCTGCCACCATCATCATCGTCATCAGTTTGCTTTGAGGCAGGGTCCCACTCACAGTCCAACCTAGACTAGCCTTTCTTAGTTCTTAAGAAAGGGGTCCTTTCATCCTGAGCCCCCAGATGGCAGACTTTCTTTTCTAGGCTCACGTTGCCAGCTCAGGAGTGGAAATTACTACGGGGACTAGAGATGAGGCTAGTATATTCCTTAGAATTGGGCTTGATTTAGATTTTATCCAAAAGTTTTATTGTGATAAAATACACATGGCGTGGGGTAGAGAGATGGTTCAGCTGTTAAAGCTTACACTCACAACCGACATGTCAAAATACAGATAGCATAACATTTACCATTTTAACCATTTTAGTGCACAGTTTAGTGGTGCTAAATGCATCCCACAATCGCTACCCGTAACTCTTTTCATCTTGGAAAATGGAAACTCTACCTTTCTCAAATAATGATTTCTGTCGTCTTTCTTATCAGACCCCTGCACCTACCAGTGTGAGTTTGCTTTATATGACCCCCTAGAAATTGGGATCTGAGACGTCAGTGCAGCTTTTTAGGGAGTATAGACATAATTTTATTATATTTGCTCACTTAAAAAGGTAGGGAGGAAGGAATTCCTTTGTCTCGGACCAAATACCAATATTAGAAGTCTCCCGGGACAAGCTGAGAGCGTGTTGGCTGTTTTAACTGCTTGCTAAGTGTAGTGGCCAAGAACAAAGAGCCTCCTTCTCGCAGGCAAAACAGCGACACCTGCTGGTGCATCGCAAAATTACTTTCAGTCACAAGACTGCTGAAGGTTTTGTAAGCGACACATCTCTCACTGTGTGTTGGCTCTTATTTGGAAAAACTGTATAATCACGAATATGAATGTTCTGGAAAAGGGCTTGTACAGATAGCTTCCAGAGACGCGTTGTTTTGGCTGCTGTTGCTGGCCAGAGTTCTTGGAGGAAAGGCAATCTTTCCCGACTGTGTTTCCCCATCCATGTTTGCAGAAAGAGGACTCCTTCTAGGCCAACCAGCAGACACCCTGATGTTCACTATGTCTGGGGAAGAGAGGTCCTGCGGGAGACTCGCCCAGCTTCTCCTGGCCCGCGGTTAATTCTGAAGGCTGTGTTCAAAGGGACGCGTCAACACCATTCCTAGGACGCCTATGTAGGAGGGAGGGGCGTGTTGACTGCACAGGTTGAGATAGCAGGGAAAGGTTGACTGCTCCCCCCCCCCCCCCCCAGCTCATCTTCAGAGGACCCGGAGCTCAGAAATGCCCCGTTCTCCGCCCAACCCTTTCTCCCTGCACAGACATGCCCTACTATTCACCCCAGACACAACAAACCTCAAACAGGACTTAGCCTCTCCAGCTGTTTCCCAGCTCTCAAGCGCCGTTGACAACAGAAGAAAGCTCTCTCAGTCACATCAGTCCCAGTACAGGCTCTGAGGTCATGGCCTCAGCTTTCCTTTCTTGAAAATGGGGGAACATACTCATTCCCTGGTGTGTTTTCTAGGGGAGTCCACAGGCCCTCGTCATATGCAGCCTAGGTGAGATACATAACATGTTTTTGATCTGTTTAGGAATATAGTCTTTTCCCCATTTCTGTTGCCCCCTGGCCTGAATTCATACAGCTGTGGAATACAGCCCTCTGGACTCGATCCTGCCACCTTCTCTCACTGTTCCTGCCGATTTTTGCTTCCAAGCTTTTCATTTTTGTTTTCTCGAGACAGGGTCTTGCTGTATATAACCCAGACCGGCCTTACACTGGCAGTGATCTCCTGCCTCAGCCTCCTGAGCACGGGGTTGCAGCAGTGCAACCTTGCTATAACCAGCTAAACTAGCATCTTTTAAATTTGCTTGCTGCTGGGTCCCTTCCTGGTCAGATTAGGAGGCAGTCTTCAAGAATCAGCCTAGCTCTTTTGCCTACCTATAACTTTTTCACAGTCTGACTCTTGCCGATATGCAAATTATTCAGCTTCACTAATCCTCCGGGCACCCTGCTGATTTCAGGCAGGGGAACACGTGTGTGCTCTCTCGATTCTGGTGCCCTACTTCTGTTTACTCAGTCATTTGGTTCCCCCTGCCACCATCGTCATCGTCATCAGTTTGTTTTGAGGCAGGGTCCCACATTGCAGTCCAGACTGACTCTATCTGGTCCTCCCACCTCCATCCTCTGAGTATAGAGAGCACAGATGTGCTTAGGGTCACATGTCCAAAGGCAGTGCCTAGCCACCAGTGTTAACAGTGTTAGCTGTTACTGTCATGTATGCCTACAAAAAGGGGTCAACAGCTTCGCAGCCACCTGACTCAACATTATGAGACTTTTAAGCAGGATGTGGGTTCATTTAACAAATATTTATTAAGATCCTAACTGCTTCCAGGTACTTACTGTGCTGTAGCTTTGGGTCTTCGTTTTGTTTATTTATTTACTTATTTTACATATGTGGCCAGCCAGCTATTTATCCAGAATAAAAAGGCAGAGCAAATGCACTCATCGAATGGGCTTTGGGTTCAAGTCCTGTCTTAGCTTTGGGCAGTCTGCCTCGGCTGGGCTCCATTTCCTCCGCTGAACAATGAGCTCAGAGGTCTGTGTCTCTGTTTTGTTATTTGCTAGAGTCAACTTTAGGTTTAGCCACACGGTAGCCTAGCCAGGCAGGTACTGGCCCTCTTTCTGATCTGACTCACAGCAGGTGAGCATGTGGGAACTGCTTGTGTATGTATATGAGAGAGAGAGAGAGAGAGAGAGAGAGAGAGAGAGAGAGAGAGAGAGAGAGAACAAACATACCACAGCACTCACATACTCACATGGAGGTCGAAGGACAATCTGACGTCAGTCCTCACTTCCTGTTTTACATTGGATCTCTGTGTTGCTTCTGCTGGGTGAGCTGGGCTAGCTGGCCCACCATGCATTCTCTGACTCCCATCTTGCCGTGGATGAATGCTGTTGTGCTCAGTTTTACATGGATTCTGGGGTTTTGGATTCAGTTCCTTGCTGGCGGACACTTTACCCACTGAGTCATTTCTCCATTTCCAACCTTGAACTTCTTACCCCCTCTGCCTCCACTTGTGGAGTACTGGGATTACCTGCATGTCTCTCCTTGCCCAGTTTATACAGTACTGGGATGCAACCCCAGGCTTCATGTCTGCTAAGCTTTATCACCAGCCTCTTGAATCATAGTTTGAGAAATTTTATGATGATACTTGGGGTATACACACATTCACATACACGAGTTCGCCCAGTAAACAATCACATATTTTGACCACTGATATTTTCTCTTCTAGTTCATCAAAAGATGGTGTTTCAGGGCACATCTGGGTGGAGAGTCCTGGGCAAGACTCCACCAATGACAGCTTCTATTCTGCCCTTCGTTCTTTTCAATGCAGTCTCTCTAGTCCACACGCAGCCCTGGCCAAGGCACTTTCCTGCTTGGTCACTCCAGGAAGGCCATGATGCTGTTGGTGAGGGAGGGAGACATGGGTTTTCTCAGAGGGAGTCACAGTAACCACAGGTGCAGGCCCCTATCTACTTGCAGAACATCTGGGGCAAAGCATGTGTGGGGTCTCCACCCAGTGCAGAGCTACTGAAAAGCTTTTCCAGCAGGCCGCACAGCGAGCTCAAGGTTAACCCGCATTACATGAGACTCTATCTCCAAAAGAGAAATTTTTAAATTGAAATGTTCTCCTTGCAGTGCTTACGAGCTTGTTTAGAAAAGTTACTTGGTTCTCCCACTGAGCCATGTTGGTGCACATCTGTAGTTCTAGCGCCCTAGAGGCTGGCCTTGGAGGATTATGAGTCAGTTGGATGCTAGGCTGTCCTGCACAGCAAGAATTTTCCTTAAAATTGCTGCTTGTTTTTTCCCAGCCCTCAGTTTGCCTTGTCTTTAAAGTGGAGCTAAGGAAGCCATAGTGTGACTGGCTTGGGAAGAACAGAGATGGCACTGTGTCCTCAATGTGCAGCAGACCGTGTGTGCTGATGATTGGGGAATTTTGGCTGTCAGCTCTTATCCCTTATCTGACCCCAGCCAGACAGTCTCTTCCTTTCTCACATTTTTAGTGGAATTTAAAAAAATATATTTTTTGGGGGCTAGAGAGATGGCTCAGTTGTTAAGAACTCTTGTTTCTCTTTCAGAGGACCCAGGTTCAATTCTCAGCACCCACATGGTAGCTTACAACTGTCTGTAACTCCAGTTCCAGGGGATCTGATACCCTCACACAAACATGCATGCAGGCAAAACACCCAATGAAATAAATACATAAATATTTTTTTAAAAGGAAAATTTATTTTTACTTTTAGTTATGTATGTGTGAGTGCCCGCACAGGCCAGAACACAGTGTTGGATTCCCTGGAGTTATTATCGGCAGTTGTGAGTTACCTAACATGGGTGTTGGGAGCAAACCTGGGACCTCTTCAAGAGCAACAAGTACTCTTAACCACTGAGCCATCTCTCCAGTGCTTGTTCTCATATTTTGACCCAAAGGCTAGAAGCACAGGAAGCAATGATGTTAGTTTGTCATTCTCAGCCTCTGCAGAGTCTGGCAACTTGTGTAAGTCTGTCTGAGAACCGTGAAGCCAAACTAACTGTCTTTGTTGGGGCTGAACCCCTCACTTCACACCCCAGCAATCTTCCCTTTGCTTTCTGCCCTCAACGGTTCTGACCTCTGTTCCTTTCACTGTCAGTTCTCTGACACAATCCCCTCTATGCTCCTCGGTTGACACTAATGGGTATTTTAGAAACTGGAAATTCTTGAATGGGTGCACAGGCGATTCTGCTCCCAGGCTTGTGTCTTCCGGCAGTTTCTTGGACAACAGCAGGAAGAACTCTAAGCTTCTAGCTCCTGTGGCCTGGCCCTTGGTCAGATTTAATTGTGAGTCACATCCGCTCTCTGCCTTACCCTTTTCTTTTAGCGTGGTTCTAAGGTAGATTCCTTTGCTTTTGCTTACGTCATGGGAAAGAAGCAGAGATTAGAAGAGGATAAAAAAATGAAGATTTTTGGTAATAGTGCTGGTGATACAGAATTGGATTACTTCCTGGATCCTTATTTGAGTGGAAGATTGAGTTCTAACATGGAGTGGGGACAGCGACGCACGGAAGAGTAACATTGCGTGTCGGTGTCTAAACACATGAAGACACGCCAGTACCAGACATGGACGTTCACTCGACACTGACACTACTTCTCTTCCTCAGTCTGCTGTGACTTGTCCCTGTTTTGCAGATGCGGAACTTCAGTGACTTGCCTGAGAAATGCCTGAGTCCCCACCCTACTTCAGTCACCGAGTGCACATCATAAACCATTGTGTGCACCCTGGGTCCACACGCTTTTTCTGCTCATTTTCTTCAGCTGTTAGAGGGAGGAAGACAACCAAAGATGTGTCAATGAGTGGGTGTGGCTGTGTTCCAATAGGCAATGTTATGGGCAATGAAATTAGAATTCCACATGAGTTTGACATGTCACAAAATGCACTCTTCTTCCGACACCCCTCCTGTCACCAAAAAACTAACATTCTTAGCTCAGAGGCACAAAACAGACAAGCTTGACTTTTGGGTCCTGATTTACATCATTGGAAGTAGAGTAGACAGGACACCTGTGTGAGCTTGCCAGTGCTCTTGAGATCATTCTCCGCCTTGGACACTGCCTAAAACGAAGAGAGGGGAGAGATGCTGAGTTTTCTTATCTCCTTGGTTCTCAAAGGTTCCTTTGAAACGCTTTTGTCAGTAGGCTAACTATCGTGTGTTGATTATTATTGTTGTTATTTTGCTAGCTAAGTATATATGTATGCGTGCTATTGTAGTTTAGCTTTCTTAGATTTATTTTGTTGTCCTCAGATTTTGTCAGTTTGTACCGTCTAACTTTCCACTTCCTCTGTTGGGAAGGAAAAAGAAAAACTGGATAGTTAATCTGTGCTCTTATCTGGCGTTCCTATTTGACTTCAGGAAGGAAGTGTGCAGAATAACTATCTTTCTGTGATTTTCTCCTTCTTGGTCAGACTGGGCATCCAAATGCGGCCTATGGCTTCTTCGGACGGAAACGCATCAATATTGAGCAGCATTCACTCCGGCTTATGTGTGGGAAGGTTTACACCGGCCGTCTGAGTCGTCTCGGAGATGGGGATTGCAGACGGACTGGCTGACACTGAAGATCAAGCCTGACACTGAAGATCAAGCCTAGCAATAAACCTGTGGATGGTTCTCAGCTTGGCGCCTCTCTAGACAATTGGGGCCCGAGCAGCCTTTTGTAAGGACCCGTGCTCCTTTCCCACTCTCACAGATTCCCGTCTCTATTCTTGTTTGAATGGAGGAACAGACAAGATAAAACACTAGAGCAAGAAGCCCACTTGCTCTGATCACACAGAATTCTTCAAGTATCTAGAAGAGGCATAAGTGTTACTTAAATTTATGTTTAATTAAATTGTCTACATAACCTGTCTAAGGACCTTGCTGTTGCTATGGTGATACCACTGCTATGCTGGTATCGGATAAAAGCGAAAAAATTCATTGAGCGTCTATCGCATATTAAGAAACCACACTATCTCTTTAGCCCTGACACTATCGTGGGCATGATGGCATTTACTTCATCTGGCAGATGAGAAAACTGAAGCTAAGCGACATCCTGCCACGTGTCCCCAACCATACAGCTGGGGCAGAGCAGAGCTCACTCCACCCTGCCCCTGGTGCTTGCAACTCCAGGACCCCGGGCACCTGCTTCTCCGCGCATGCGTCCCTGCATCGGGCTCGCTTCTTTGTCTGCCCCGGGATCTGCGCGTGGCCTTGGCGATCAGAGCTTTCTTTTCCACAGCGCTGTTTTGTTCTGAGACCTTTACTCCCAGAGTAGGTTTCTTGGGCTCACAGCTGAGAAATGTAATCTTCCTGAAACTTGTGTTCAAAGTCTCCTAGCGTGAAATGGCATGTGGGCTGGGACAGGAAAGCCTGCTGACACAGAACTGGCTACAAGGACCGGCTGAAGGAATTGCTACTGAAATGCTAAACACGGAATTTGGTGGGCGTGGGGTGGGCGGACACCAAGAGTATGGCTCCTTGGTAGAGACTTTCTTCGCTGTGGGAACACCTGGAAGTAGTACAATGCCTTGGAGTTTATTCTTCAGATTTTATTTCACAACATATTCAACTTAAAGATTTTGTTCCTATATTTCTTAAACGTCCTGCCCTTCCCCCTTTTTAAAGGATTCTTTTTTTTTCTACCCTTATCAAATATCAGTTAACTTTACATTGCTTTGAAAAGCAGTAGGGATGGGCCAATATTTCAGATCTTACCGAGGTTCCTTGCTGGCTAATGTTGCCATTCCAATTTCAGTGCCTGTGGGCGCTAAGCAGAATCCTAAACAAATGTCCATGATCGGATGTGGGTCAGGAGACAAGTAAGATATGATTTTTTTATTTGCTTAGTCGTTTTATTTTTTAAAAAATTATTTATTTGAAACAGGGTCTTCTATAGGATAAAGTACTTTAAAATTCCCCTTACAGCTAAGGCTGGCCTTGAACTCCGATCCTTCTGCCTCCACCTCCGAAATGCTGGGATTACAAACACGAACCACTACATGCAGCTAGTCATTTTATTTTAAGAACACTTCTGGTTATAAAACACCACTGTCAGGGCTGGAGAGACGGCTCGGTGGGCAGTTAAGAGCACCGACTGTTCTAGAGGATTCCTCTTAGATTCCTAGTACCCACATGGTGGCTCAGGAGAGTCTGTGACTCTAGTCCCAGTAGATAAAGAACCCTCATCTGGCCTCTGCAAGCACGGCTCATGCAGCAGACTCGTTGTGCGCAGACACGGTCTGCAGGCTTCTGCACAGACACGGTCAGGCAAACACAGAGGCACATTAAAAAAAAAAAAATAGAATCTCAAAAAGCAAAACAATCCCTCTACCATGTTCTGAATGGATACTTAGTTTCAGTTTTCATCAATTTTGATTTTGTGGCATTTAAATTTCCTACATACTATAATAAAAATTAGCATCCTAAATATTGGAAGTTCAAGCCTTTTCTTCCTTTCCCTTCTACCCTTTTCCTTCCTTCCCCCTTCTCTCCTTCTCATCATCTTCCCCCTCCTTTCCCTGGTGGAGAAGAGGCAAATTCTTTTTAATATTAAATTTATTAAGAAACAGCATTTGTAATGAAATTTTCATGTTTCTTTATACTAAGAAAATAGAACGTTGTTTCTCTTGAGCAAGTCACTTGGAAGTCTCAAGGGCAGAAGACATATTTTAGTTAGAAGGCATTTCAGAGAGACCCTGATAGCAAATGAACTGGAAGAAATGCTGTCTGATGTGTGGCAGGGACGTCATGTTATTGTCTCGCTGTCAGTATAACCTGGAGTGATCGATGGTACCTCTCCCTGGCACGGGAGATTAATGAATTGACTCTAATTTTGGCAACCTTTGTACACTGAGGCGGGGGTGTCACATGCTCTAAGTTGATTTGTGTAAGCGACAGAGCAGTCTTTGAACGGAACATCTGATCCTCTTGTCACGCTGGTCATGTTTGCAGTGCTATCTCAGCTCTGGGTGGCGAAGGCCACCTGTGCCTCTCCACAAGATGACTTGGTCTCTGTCATCCAGCTTGCCTCTTCTGTAAGGGGGTGTGTCTGGTCAAGAACAGTGTTTGCCAGTTAGTTAAGAGCTATTTGGTCTTACGACTAGTTTTGTATGAATGAATATTTTGTGTTTTAGGATTCAGCGCTTTTAGAGGGCGGGGGAGATGGTCTAGATAGCAGGGAGAGGACGTATGAGCGTGAGAACGTGTGTTGGATCCCAGTGCTCACGGAAAAGTCAGATATGATACTGTGGGTCTGTAACCTCAGGCCTGGGTTTTAGGTAGGGTTAATGGCCAGCCGGTCTAACCGAATTGGTGAGGTCCAGGTGAAGTAAGGGCTGTTGTCTCAAACTATAATGTGGAGAGCAACTGAGGTAGGTATCTACCATCAATCAGCCTCTGTCCTTCATTGCACACGCATGCACCAGTGTGCACACACACACACACACACAGATACAAAAGAGTCCACCTTAAAAACAAAACAAAGCTACGATTTCATCTCTACCCTTTTAATTACTCATGTTACTTAAGTCAAAGGGTTTTTCCATGACATGACATTCAAGGCAATTATTTTCTTCTTAAATTTTTTCTTTGATCTATCTGTCTGTCTGTCTATCTATCTATCTATCTATCTATCTATCTATCTATCTATCTATCTATGTGTGTCACAAACACAACACTCAACCATGGTGCGCGTATTGAGCTCAGAGGACAACCTTGGAGACATTGTGAGCATCCAATTCAGGCTGTCAGACTTGAAGACAGGACCCTTACCTGCTGAGCCATCTTGCTGGCCTCACATTTTTTTCTTTCCTTGAGATAGGACCCGTGTGCTACAAAACATAGAAAATGTTTTAATTATTTTAACAGAATTTTATGAATGTTTTTGTTGGGGCTGGAGAGATGGCTCAGCAGTTAAGAACACAGGATGCTTTTGCAGAAGATCCTGGTTTGAGTCCTGACACCTACAAGGCTCACAATTATAAGTAACTCCAGTTCCAGGGGATTCTATGCCCTCTTTTGGCCTCCACCGAGACCAGGCATGCATGTGGTATATGCATCTATCTATATAAAATTAAAAGAAATGTTCTAAGGTTTCTCTAATCAGTCTATGCTAACAGAACTTATGGTTGGTCAACGGCCGGCTGACATTGTAAGAAGAAAACAGACAACCACTCAGGGAGGGTTATGCCTATAATCTCAGCACTAGGGAAGTTGAAGCAGGAGGATCACATAAATTCAAGGTCTACAGAGTGAGTCTCTGTCTCAAAAAAAGTAAAACGAACAAACAAAACAGAAAAAAGAGGCAAACAGAAGCCGTGGCCCTTCTGACAGAAGCGTGTGGTGTTTGTAGTCATCTCCTCGAGCAGCGAACCCGACTCTTCTCATCTCCTACTTCAGCTTCGCAGACACGAACAGGAGAGAAGACAAAACCCAGAATGTGGGAAACCACAGACCAAATGCCTCCATGGCTTCGACATGTGACCCGCCTGGAAAAGCATGCTGCAGGGAACCCATAGGCTAAAAATAGGCTCAAGAGATGTGGCAACCAAAGGCTGTCTGTGAGCCTCATTTGTGATGAACATTCAGGAGATGATTGGCAGGAGTGACCAATGACTACACATTTGGTGAAATTAAAGAATTTTATAGAGATGATAATTATTTTGAGTTGGTGTTTTCAAAAGTATTTAAAAAAGGAAACGTGGCCAGGCTATGGTTGTGCATGCCTTTAATTCCAGCACTTGGGAGACAGAAGTAGGAGATCTCTGTGAGTTTGAGGTCAGCCTGGTCTGCAGGACAGTCAGGGCTACGCAGAGAAACTGTCTCAGAAAGACAGACAGAAAGAAAGAAAGAAAGAAAGAAAGAAAGGAAGGAAGGAAGGAAGGAAGGAAGGAAGGAAGGTGTGCTTAAGTATCACAGAGTTATGATATGACTTAATTAAATATTTATTTAACATCTGTGGCTGAGGTGATATGATATTGTCTGAAGCAAGACGAAGCGGGGTCAGCTCTGCGATGGGTGGATGGAATTTACTGCGTTGTGATGCCTATTTTAATATATGTTCGAAGTCTTTCATAAGAAACCTTAAAACAAAGCAAAACAATAACATAAAACAAATCCTGTCAGAACCTGGTGAGCCTTCACTGTCCAGTGATGCCCAGACTGTTTGAAGCCCGGGGTGTGTGTCTGGGTCCAGAATGATGGGTGGCTTCCTCAGAGGGTGGGTGATTTCCCCACCACACTCCACTTTCTTTAACAGAATTTGAGAAAATGGCTGTTTCGGGCTGCTTTCTGTCACCTGCCTCTGAGGGTCAAATCCTGCTATCAGGACTTGACAGTTCTTATTTGGCTCAAAGCACTTGAGGTCACGGTCACTGCATTATCTTTCCGAGACAGTAATTTTTGAACCCGCTTTCCCGGCTATCAGGTGCTCAGTTGGTCATCTTTTTATAGATGACATCAATATCAGCTGGCGTATAAAAGCTTTCCCAACCATGATTGCCGTATTAATCAACTCATAAAGTTGATCAGTAGATTGTTAGGGGGCTTGGTAATGCGACGGTTAGAAAATAAATCTTAAAAGCCATTTCGTTGGATAAGTAGGTATTTTGGGAGGTAGGAATGGGGATAAAGTTCAAGCACACAAAAATGCATCTTGTTATTTAATTTGTTTTTCTGTCTCTTAACCTATTCTTTCGCTCCAAGGTGGTATCTTTAGTTAGCAGCTACCCCATATATCTGAGTGCTGAGAGCCACAATGTGGCAGTCTGGATTCCTTTTGTTGTTATTTCTCCATCTTAGAGAAACTAAATATAAGGTTTTTAAAAAGAGGTTATTAAAAAGAAATACCGTGCTAAAAGATCACATATATTTTTGTATTAAAAAAAAAACCTGAAATTTCTGGGTAGTGTGGTACATGCTTGTAGTCCCAGTGCTTGAGAAACGGAGGCCAGAGGATTGCTACAGTGGAAGCCCTGCCTGGGTTAGTGACCTTTGTCTCAAAATAAGCTCCTGCTCTCTGCTGGCCTTGGAAGTTTCTAGAACTTCAGAGTACTGTGTCAGCGCCTTCCACGAAGTTCTTTCTGTATGCTCCTTGCTCCTGATGTCCTCATGGTGGATCCAGGGACAGCTTTGCCACATGTCCAGGTGGATTAGGGGTCTTTCTCGACCACTTCATCTTCTGGGAGAACCTGGGTAAATGTTATTTCTTCTGCTGAGATTTGACTTCAATAAGCCTACCCCCAGCACTTCATCTGCTGTGTAGACAGGTTTGCAGTTTAGACCACTGTCACTCCCAGCCCACGTCTTACAGCTTGTGGTCTCAGAAGTCCTAAGGCCCAACAGGGCTCAGGGCCATGGTTCTAGCTGCAGATCTTTCCAGTTTCCACCTTGTCCTGTATTTTACCTTCTGAACCTTGCTTGTCTTGCATTTGTGTGGTCATCTGTGTATACTGGCTTTCCATTCAGGGATTTTTCAGTGTCTCCTACCAACCTTGGCAGAAGAATGCCAAACACCTCCACAGAGGTGGAAGAAATACAAATACAATCTGGATTGCTGTGTTCTTTGACGGTGATTTCTCCAACACACACACACACACACACACACACACACACACACACACACACACTAACACACATACACACACACACACACACACACACAAAGCAGCTGTCAAAATAACAAAAAAAAAAAGAAAAAAGAAAGAAAGAAAAGAAAAAAATCAACTAGCAGAACTTTTTGGTTTTGTTTTTAACAGCTTCATATTGCGAGTTATCACAAGCAAGCTGAGTGGCAGGCCTGGTATCTTGTTATATAAAAGCTGGTGCCAGACTCTTAGTAAAATATAATGTTTTTAAAAATAGCTAAAACAGCCAGTAAGAGTTCCCACACATTCCAGTCTCCTGAAGATAAGATGCTGAGTGGCCGCTTATGTCTAGGAAACAAGCCCTGCCAACTTCGGTGCTGTGTACATCATCTTAAGGAGATACCAGCTCTCCGTATGGAATTGGGAGGCTCAGGGAAACGGGGTATGCAACCCGAGAGATGGATGGATGAGTCACCCTGGGGCCTCTGTAAATTCAGGCTCTGTGTGGTACGCCGGGGAACAGAGATGATGGGAGAGCTGCGTTTGTTTTTGCAGTTGCTGCCTTTGCCTTTCAGTCCTGAGCATCTCCCTAAGTGTGTCACCAAAACATGACACCCATCTCATCTCCATTTCTTAAGTTCGGGTGCCAAGACCAGAATAAAACAGAGGCTCAGGCCTGTGGGCAGAGATTTAGGACTGAATGTCTCAAGCTGCTCTGCTCTTTGGGGACACTGATGTGACTGATGTCAAGGCTGTAGATGTATTTCCTGTGTCTATGCTGCCATCCAGCTAAAAGGGATCAGAGCAAGGACCCGGCGTGTGATTTGCACACGAATCTGCAACTGGTTTGCAATAATCGCGGAATAAAAATTGCTTAGCTGAGAGCCAGTGTGCAGCCGTGTTTAGCTGCTTGCTTCCAATATTGCATTTACAAAAATTACATATTTCATATAATCAGGCCTGTCTCTTACTTAATCATCCCACACATCATATAAATCTTTAAAACGGACAGGTCTATAAATCACTAGCATTTTTCATTTACCACTTATTCTAAGCCAGGCAGTTTCTTATTTAAATTGCCATATGGATAAATCTAATAATCCCCATTCACTTACATCATCTCAAACTTTAAATCTTATTCTGGCTGAGGTCATAAGTGAAATCAGTATTGAGGGCAGAACTAGCAGCTGTAACAACTATAATAGCTTTCCAAATTATATTAAAGGGCCCAAATAACATTAAAAATGAGGAAAAATTGGATTACATTATTAAAGTGTGATCTGCTGAATCAGGCAGATGTAGGGCCTGAACAGAACTCCCAACTGGGGTGTGGCTCCCATTGGGAATGTGTGCCACTGGGAACCCCCGGCAGAACCCGCCTCTTATTTGCTCATTTTGATATGGATCTGGATTAGGGCTTCTCAGCCAGGTACTGTTGACTTTTTGACCTATACAATTCTCTGTTACGGGCTGTTCTGGGCACAGTAGGGTGACAAGCAGCATGCCAGGCCGCCCATTAAATGCTGGTAACGTTCCCCAACCCCTGTTTTAACAACCCAGAATGACTACGGTGTGAGGGGGGCAACCCCCTCCCTACTGCTGGTGACTCCTAATGTAAATAAGGAGATAGGATTGGATTGGCTTCGGGCCTGTGCTCTTTCTACCCCTTTGCCTGGCATTGCTGGTAGTGGACCCCGTGTGTTTCCAGTGTTCAAGGAAGGGTGGTCTGGGAGAGCATGCTGGGAGCCGGGATGAAGACAGTTGGGGAGTCTTTCCACAAACAGGGAAGTTCTGAATTCCTGACAAATGCTCCTGATGTTTGGGAAATTTTTCCTTGCCCTTCTCAGGTGACATGGCGGCTTACCCTAGACCCTTTCTGAAAACACAAGGACATCACAAGACCTGGCATTTACAGCACCACGTCATCATGGTTTCAGTATAAGAGTAATTTTTACATGTGTTACAAATGGCTCGTGGGGACTGAAGGAGAAATAGTGAATGTTTGCGAAGGAGTCATTCAATTCTCAGCCACCAGCTCGCTAACAACTTTGCATCCTCTGGACTAACACAGAGACTGAAGGGCAGCCTCCCTCTCTTGCGGTGCGTAGATTACGTCTTCTGATGGCTGCAGGACGCAGAGAGTTCATCTCGGAGCTATGAGAAGAACCGGCTGTGATTAGTCTCCCAGAGAGATCCTGCCAGGTCTTTGACAGCTGGAGGAGTTATTCCCCATATAAATCATCCCATGTTGCCATCTTAAATGCACATGCTTTTCTGGAAAGGCAGCCGTCCTCTATCACCAAAGACCAAATAAAGCGAATGGCGCCATTACAATTTGGAGATGAAACTCGCTGACAGCACCGTGTCACGGAATGCTGAGGGAAGGTATCTGTAATTACCTGCTGGCAGTGCCTCGTGCCTAACTAATGGGAAGTGCAACATCATTTATACCGAGGATCCAAAAGTCAGAGCTAGGAAACAATATTGGAAGGAAATTTGCTGTGTCCAGGAACTCTGCATTCTGAAAGGCTTTTGACCAGCGTTACATTGACAAAGTCCTTCCAGTGTCTTACAGACAAGGGGGCTTTCCACTCATTGAGGTGTCAAGCCGATTCGCTTTGTATGGGAAAGAGGCCATCCATCCCGTTCAATTTCACCGATAATTTGTGGAAACCCATACCACCTCTCCCTTTTCTTTCTCTGTATAAAATATTATTTTCATTCCCATTCTTTAACGATGAGATTAAAGCTCTCAGCGCCTTCGTTTAATCACCCCGAAGCAGGTAGAGAGATCATGCCTCTGGTGTCTTCCCACCTAATTAAAGCCTCCCAGTGCAGGAGATGGTGGTATGACTTCAGAGACACGGAGGATAAATCTTCCCCTGGGTGATTTTCTACCTGTCCCCGAGTAGATAGCGACAGCATGAAGACAGAAAGCAAGAGGTGCTGTCAGGGCGTCTGGGGTCATGGCCACAGTAGACTCAGTATCTCAGCCTCTACTCCATCTTTCTTTTGACCAGGAGTCTTAGGAGGACTTGGCCTTGGTGTTTTTGAGTGTTAGCACAAAGAGTCTGTGGTGCTAAAACTGGTGCTAAAGAGCAAAGTGGAGACAAGATTTCCTGGCTTCCAATTGGCAGTGTCTATGAACTCATTTTCCACCCCCTTGTAGCCAGTCCCAGGAGCTAAGACGGTTGAATCATTTTATATCTCACATTTAAAAAAACAAGAAGAGATTTTTTAAATTTAATTTTATCTATTTTTTTAATTAATTTATTTATTAAAGATTTCTGCCT
>NW_004949109.1:6990961-7021786 GCF_000317375.1 Microtus ochrogaster
TTTGTCTTTGGATTCACCTTAACAAGAAGAGATTTTAATAACCCCTTTGTTTTGTTTGAGATAGGGTCTCACTATGCAGCTCTGGCTGGTCTGTAACTTGCTCTGTAGATACTGTGGGCTCCCAGATATCTGCCTGCCTCTGCTGCTCAGTGCGGTGATTAAAGGCGTGCACCTCCACACCAGGCTTTTAATGGCCCTTTTATTCTGGGAGGATAGAACATTTATAACCAACATTAGCCCACTCTTCTCTGTAATCGTGGATGTCTGATGGATGACAGTCATACTTCCGTGTTAACCATCGGGATCCACATGTATGTTGTGGGACATTTGTACACTGTGTGGCGATGCATTGCTGTGATTGGTGTAATCAAAAGCCAAATGGCCAATAGCTAGGCAGGAGGTATAGGAGGGATTTCTGGGGAAAGAAAGGAAGAGAAATTTAGTAATTTAGGAGAGGACAGGAGATCTGGGGGGGGGGAGGGCAGGATGTGCAAGATGGAAGAGAGGTAACAGCACGTGACGTAACGTAGATTAATAGAAATAAGTTAATTAAGTTGTAAGGGCTAGTTAAAACCAAGCCTTAGCTAAGATCGAGTTTTCATAATTAATAGTAAATCTCCATGTCATTATTTGGGAGCTTGCTGGTGAAACAGAGAAAGACTCGTTACTCACGTGGTAGGGTAAAATCTTGCTAGAAGACCACTCCAGAAGCCCTGGGAAACTGCAACCCCTGGACCATCTGCTATTTGGATCAGAGTATGTGTTTTTATTACCCACGCCTTGCCCAGGGCCTCTTATGTTTAAGAACAATGGCAGCTTTTGTCAAGTGTGATAACAAATGGGGGCAGTGCTAAACACTCTAAGGGATAACCTAGTTAAACTGTATGGTGGCTCCATATAGCACTGGTAATTTCACTGCAGGCCCTTCTCTGCTGTCCTGCGGCTCGGGCAGGAAGAGGAGCTTTTGTGGACCCCTTCCTTGTTCCAGTGCAGCCTTAGCTGTGGGTGCAGCTGAGTCTTCTTCCTGAGCGCCACTCTTCCCAACCTGCCTGCTATGGCTGTGTCTCAAGCCCTGTGGTGGCTTCCTGAAGGAACTAATCGCCATGTGTGATGGTCTGAATGAGTAATGTCCCCCATGGTCGCTGGCATTTGAACACTTGGTTCCCAGTTAGTGATGCTGTTTGGGTAGGTTTAGAGGAAGCACATCACTGGGGGTGGGCTTTGAAGTTTCAAGACCACATTCTACTCTCAATGAGCCCTCTCTCACCACACCTGCCACCTGCTGCTGTGATTTCCTGTCATAATGGACTCTTATCCTGAGGAACTGTAAGCACAAATCCTTGTTCCTGTAAATTTCCATGGTCCTGGTGCTCTATCACAGCCATAGAAAAGTAACTAAGACACTACGCACATTCACAAGCCCGTTCGGTCTTTTTCCATGTCTGTACTGAATCCCTGCCTTTGAAATTGCTTGCTTGGTTCCTTCTTTCTTGATGGATCTGAAAGACATGGGACATGCTCTCCATTTGAGGTAAACATTTCCAAGTCTGACCGATAGTCCGTACCTCTTCACCACAAAGCAATTCTGCCTGAATGTGCAAATAAGTCTGTGGATAAACGATTGACAAAGGAACTCTTGCTACTGGCTTCACTGGGCTAGAGAAGTAACTGCTACGCATGTACTTGCTAAGCCTGCTGCAAATACTCCCATGTCCTAGGTGGATGCAGTGTTTGCCCTGGCAAGCTGTGGGACTGGGAGACATTCCTCAACAGTTGCAAAGCTGCCATGTGACCTCACAAAGCAAGTTCAGTATAAAAAGCAATTTGTGTCTTCCCAGGAGCCCACACCCTGGAGGGGGGCATCTTAATTGTGCTATGAAGTCTTATGATCACCATGAAGGGGGTGGGGTCTGTTTCATTTTGGTTCAACCACAGCTTGACAAACAGTTTTGAGTGTTTACCATGCTCTTGAGACCAGGCTGGCCTTGAACTCACAGAAATCTGCCTGCCTCTGCCTCCCGAGTGCTAGGATTAAAGGCCTGCGCCACCACTGCCCGGCTAGGCACTGTTCTTACTTAGCCTTTGGTATTTAGCAAGTGAGCAAAACAGATTAAAAATTTATTCTACAGCCTGCTTTCTGTCCCATCATATCAAAAATATTATTCCTGGGAAGAGAGATGGCTCAGTGGTTACAGCTTCAATTTCCATCACTCATGTGGTAGCTCGCAGCCAGCTGTCACTCCAGTTCTGAGGAATCTTACAGCCTGTTCTGGCCTCCGCAGGTAAATATAAGCAGCTCACCCCTATAATCCTTAAGCTCTGGGTGAGAGTTAAGGAGCGGTCAAACCACGAAGCTCAGGGCCTCCACACGCATGGTTTGAGGTTTTATAGCCCCGTGTCCACGGTCATGTACTTCCAAGCTGGGGCGTTATAGAATTTTGAATCTAAAATTGGACTTCTGGCTAGTTGAGCCTTAACTGTGTTTTTGTGTCTCAGGCTTCTAGATTCTTTGTTCACGTAGACCTGTGCGTGTTAGAGCCCCTTTCTCGTTAGTCAGTTACTGTAGGTATTTGAGATAATGGTGGCAATGCCGCGCCTCTTAATGACACGTGGTAAACTTAGTCATCTTGAATTTCTAGCCTGTATTTTGGCTGATCCCACTGGTAACAGTCAAAGTTCCCAGACTGGGCATGATGACATACACCCATAATCTCAGGATTTGGGAGGTTGAGGTAGGAGGATGGTGAATTTGAGGTCAGTCAGAACATACCGAGATCCTGGCTCAAAGCCATCAAAACCATAACTGGGTGTGGTGGCTCCTGCCTACAATGCCAGCCCTGAAAAGGCTGAGGCAGGAGACTTGCTGTGGGCTTGAGGTCAGGTGGGGCTACATGTTCCAAATTAATCTGGCTATGAGCCATCTGAGGTGGGTGCTGGGAACTGAACTCAGGTCCTCTGCAAGAGCAACACACACACACTCTCAACCACCGAGCCATCTCTCCAGCCGTGCTAGGAAACCATATGGAGCTGCTAAGAGGATCAGATGGGAATAGAATGGCCAGAAAAGCTAACTCAGTTTTCCCTCCTCTGATTGAGATAGAAGGTTTCACTGAGTCCCCCAGGCTAACTCTTGACAACTGCAAATGAATAGTTTCGTTAATGCGGGACGTTGATCATTTTCCCGAGAATCCTGCCCTTTGGATGTCTCTCTTCTCATCGTGAGAAGCCAAGGCTGCCTTTGTTCTCCTGTAACTCCCATCCCATGTGCTGGTAATTCTTTGGAGGCACTCATACCACTGGAGATGCCTTTTCATGAGACTCCAGGCGCTTGTGACTCCATCAGTAAAGTTTTCTTGTAAGTTAACTTGGATCAGAGCATGTTTCTTCCACCTTTGCCATGACAACTGGATCACGGAGGGAGCCATGGAGACAGACATCGCTGAGATGGTAGGGAGAGGCCAATTTAGTCAGTTATACAGAACGCAGGGGAGGGCAATCGGGGCGGGGTAGGATTAGGACAAAGTGTAACGATTTATGTGTTTGGAATCACCGTAATGACCGCTGGTGGATGAAGGCACTTTCCATCAAGACTGACAACCTGAGTTTGATGTCTGGGCCCCACAAAAGTGAAGGAAGACAACTGACTCTTAGAAGTCATCCTTTTACCACTCATGTGTTCATGTATGTCACACACACACACACACACACACACACACACAAAATGTAGCAAAAGATGATGAAACACTATAATCAAACCAATTCATTTGTTTGCTAACTTTAAAAAGTAATAGTAATAAAAAACTTACATGGGGCCAGACAGGAACTAGCAACCGTCCTAATCTCTATTTTCTGCTTGTCTTAATTACCTCATTGGTGACCCACCACGTACCAGTTTTCCCGCCATTCACTCAGCCATTGGGCTTTGCTGTGCTCCTGGGGCTGTGGTGCTTGAACAGGTCTGAACCGCTGCTCTGAGTATCTAAGACTTAGGGCACAGTCAGTCACAGTACAAAGTAAATCCCTTTACCAAGAAGGGCACATCCCCTCCCTAGTGTTCATGAGCAGATGCTCCACGCTTGTGGACGAGTCTTCCCTCCTTAGGAAGAGCACAGTCCCATGGGATAGGGAAACACGTTTTTAAGCCTTTTTTCCCCAGTGTTGCCGGACCCTCACTGTTTCTTTTTCTTCTTGCAAACGGGGGGCTACTTTAGCCCTCTGCCCGCATCCCTCAGTTGGGAGGAGAGGGCAGGTGATGCTGGGGATGGCTGGTCACCTCTGAGATGGAGGACAAGGGAGGACCTGAAGTGGCCTCTGAAGCTAGCCTGAGCTGATGGGTGAGAGAATGGTGTCCCTTTGTGTGCTGGGATCTGATTGGATGCATTCATCTCCTTGGGAGACAAATGGAATTAATCCTCTCTCCAGGTGGCAGCAAAGTGACAGAAGTGTGGAGATTAAAAGAGATTGTGAGGTTGTATGGGTGACAGCAACCATCAATCGGGTTATGAAACCCAGCACCACGCTCTCTACGAAGGTAAATGGCCCGTCTCAGCCTCGTGAGTCTGAAGGGTTCAGGTCCTGTGGAAAAATCCATCCCTACTGACTTGCCTCCCTTCCGACTCTTTTAAATTTCAGAATGGCCATTTATAAGGCCATTTTTATTCATCTGTTATAGGCAGCGTTTATATTGAACCTTTGTGAGATTATCATTTTGGTTTTCATTGACTTTTCTGTAAATGCCCTGGAGCTACTGGGTCCCTAGGGACGTGGACTCCCGCTTGGACTTTCCGAGGGCTGTTTCCCGGGGTTCTTTTCTTCCTAACGGCATCAGTGTGTGAAGCGGGGAAGAGACAGGAACAGGATGAGCAACATGAGGGGTGGCTATGTTTCCATCACTCTATCAGGAGGGCTATCACTGGAACTGGGTAGCCCTTCTGAGTGGGCCTTATTTGAAGCAAAGAGGTAGGTCTTTATTAGCAAGCTAGCCAGTCTTTACTGTGGGCTCCCCCTGGGAAGGAGGTGTGGCCTAGGGCAAGGAGGTTTTTACCTAGGCAGGCACTAGGGGACTGAGGTCTTACAACCTTCCCTGGGGGTGGGAACAGAACCTGAGTCCTAATGGGGAAATCTGGGTGGCACAACACTGCACCATGACAGACACTTAGCAGAGACCCTGGGGATGAGCTGTATTTGTGACCTGTCCTCAGACGTCACCCCTGACTTTGCAAAGCAGAGGCTTCTCCATCTTCCCGACACCCCACTTAGTCTGTTTTTGGCTTTCTTTCTTTCTTCTCCCCTTTTTGGTACGGGGGATCAAATCCAGGGGCTGCCACATGGTAGGCAAGTACTCCATCCTGGGCCACATACACCGCTTCCTTCATTCCCTTTCCTATGGTTCTCCCAGTCCTCACCGTCCTCCGGAGAGAGTACCCATGGGGAAGGCTTCCCAGTCTACCTGAAGATCCCTCCCCCTTCTCTCTCTGTGTCTCCATCTGGCATGTTGAAGTATACATCTACTCTGAAGCTTTTTTTTTCAGGGCCTGGAGAGGTGGCTCAGTGGTTTCGAGATTGTGTTGCTGTAGAGGACCCAAGTTCAGTTCTTGTCACCCATATGGAGGCTCACAACAATCCAATCCATCCCCTAACTCCTGTTCCCGGGGATCCTACACCCTCCTCTGACCTCTTCTGCCGACACCTAGCATGCGTATGGTGCATATACATATGTGCAGGCAAGATAGTCATACACGAAATGAATCAATCCACACATTTTTAAAAGATCTATTTTATCCTTAATTATGTGTGTGTGTAGGAGGGGGTCTGTGCATAGGAGTACAGATGTTTTTGGAATCTCAGAAGAGCGCCTAGGACGCTCTGAAGCTGGAGTTATAGGCGGTTGTGAACTGCCCACGGGTGCCTGGACCTGAACTCAAGGCCTCTGAAAGAGCCGCAGGCGATCTTAACTATTGAGCCAGCTTTCCAGTCCCTCTCTTGAACGTTTAATTTCAGGTAAATCTACCTTGTTTCCTCATGTTGCCTGAAGTCGCTCCGAGGGCAGAGGGCCTGCCTTCTGTTTCTTTGAACTTCTGGTAAGACTCATTAATGAACTGTTTAAAACCACATCAATAGCTTCCTAACGGAGGATTGCGCGTTGACAATTAGTGTTCCCCGTGGCACACAGCACGGCCCTTTACAATCTAGAAGAGATTTAGTCACTTCCTGGGTCAAGCTTTGCCCTGGATTCACGTAAACAATCAAACCTACTGTTATTTCGGGGACGCTCCCACCTCCCACCTGCTTCAGGGAATCTCACACTGGTCCCGCCCCTTGCCCACAAGCCACGCCCACAGACCATCCTGGGCCTTCTTTCGGTTCCAAAGTCCAGCCTTCTAACTCAGGAAGCTCTTTCCTCCTATCCTCCTCTGTTTTCTTCTTTCTCAGTGCTCCTCACAGGTTCCACCTGGGCATGGCATCCTATTTTAATTCTCTGTGTTTTTTTTTTCAGTGTAATTCCATTGTTTAACATATTATCTCCAGAGCTACAACACTGTCTGGCACAGCAAAGCCCCAGCCACTGGCGCACGTCTGCACGCTGGACCAGGGAAGTGGGAAGCCTCAAGACGACTGCCTCCCTGCCCTCCAGCCTGTTCCTCCTCCGACCAGCAGGGGGCTCTTTCAAGTCAGAAGAGTAGCTGAGCACTGTCTAGTGGGTCACCTGAAATTCTGCCTCGTCCGCGAGAAATCCCCACCTTCTCCTATCTCGGCTGTGCCAACCCAGGCAAATATTGAACGTTTTGTTAACAGGCACGTTTTGCTTTTTACAGGTGGTCCTACAAGGACTTTTTGGTTCTGGTCGCGGCAGGGTGTAAGGTTTGTTGTAGAACCTCCACTCAACAAAGAGCGACAGAAGTAAAATGTGGGTGGGACAAGGTCGCAGCGCGGAAGCTTTACGTCAGCGCTTAAGCCCTGCAAAATGGAGCAGCTGACTGAATGAGGCCAGTCAGCTACGTGTGTATTTACCCACTAGAAAGGGAGTTGCTCTCGCCCCCTCTTCCCCTCTTTCCAACAACAATAATCTGGCAATATTATGTTGCTAAATATAACTTCTTTTGGAAAATATACGCGCCCCTCAAAATAGGGTGGTTTTAAAGTTTGTATCAATTTAGAAATTGAAAAGTCCCCTCTGGAAGAAATTGCTAGTGCGTTTGAATGGCCTTATTGTCTCTTGGCCCTCTCCTTTAGGGTAAGTCTGGCAGGCGTGCCAGCCTCATTGCCAGGACAAAAAGAGCTATATCTACGGCCCATGCTGGGCCAACACAAAGCAACCTTAGTCTGGCAACACTCGGCGGTTAGTGGGAAGGCCCAGGTATCGTCGTTAGGCCATTAATATGGCTTATACACTGTTACTCATGTCTATTTCTGTATAAATGCTCCTTAATTCTGTACCCAGGAAAATTTGCCTCCCTGGTCAGGCAACAGTTTCCTGGAAAAACCACAGTAACCCTCTGTGAGCGAACCACAGTGAATGGCCTCTTACAGAGGCTGGGGTAGAGGAGCTGGGTGTGGAAGGCGGCCTCTCAGGTCTGAGACAGCGGAGCTAGAGCCAGGCACCACCAGGGTGCATTGAAAGGCATGTTCCAAACTGTGAACCAGCCGGCCCAGACATTTTTCTTTCTTTCTGATAGAAAAGGACTAATTCTAGGCAAGAGAAGATGATCCTGGTGGTTTGGATGAGTCGAAGAAGCAGGCCATGGCATGTGTTGAGTCTGGGGACAAACAGCAGGCACTGATTAAAAGGATTCCCTGGAATGGAGGGCTTCGGGGCAGACAGATGGTGTGCACAGTCAGTGACGAATACACGTGCCCAGTGTTTGCAGAGATCCTTGCCAGGAAGGACACGCAGGTAACAGAACCTCAGGTCCCGCCTCGGAGGACTTAGGAAAACACATGGAGGACCCTGCACACCCAGGAGAGCTGTGGGACACCAGAGAGGACAGTGCAATACCGTGACCCAGATTTATCTCCTTCAGGGAGGAGCTGCCACCAAACAATCTCATTTTCAAAAGTGAAATGGACTGAGATTTGGGTACAGCTGATCTCTAGAAAGAACACCACAGTACAGCTCAAGGTACTTAGCGACGTGGTAGCTCTCCTGAGCCCAAGGGCGCTGCTCTGTCAGAGTATTTTAAATAGTACACTGGGGACCGGAGAGGTGGCTCAGTGGATAAAGCACTTGCTTTGCAAGCCAGGGGGATCCGAGTTCAAATCTCCAGTATCCATGCAAAATCTGGTCATGGTGCCAACTCCAAAACTGGGGAGGGGCAGACCAGGGAGGTCTGGGGGGTTTGCTGACAAACTAGTCTAGCTGAACCAGCGGGTTCCAGGTTCAGTGAGAGAGCCTGTGTCTAACATATAAGGTGGAGAGCAAAGACAGAAGAAGCCAGGGTTGACCTCTGACCTCCGCATATGCACACACAGAGTATTAAATGGCAGGTCATTTATTTCCCAAAGGGTTTACCGAGCACCTACTACGTGCAAGGCACAGAACTTAAATATTTGAGGTACTCAGATAGTGAGGAGGCATTACTTGTATGTATGGTACCGATACATACATACATACATACATACATACATACATACATACATACATATATACATACATACATACATACTGAGGTGGTTGTCTGCAGGGAGGGGCATATGACATGGTGTGGGTGCTCAGAGGAATGGGAGACAACTATAGAACTGTCTCTGGGAGGCAGATCCTGGGTGACAAACAGGGCTTGCGTACATGGTGAACGCCACTGGCCTGGAGCTGAATACAGGAGAAACCAGTTCGACGGCCCTCATCCTCTTCCCCGTTCATAACCCTCTGTCTGTCCAATCTCCAGTGATATTTCTTTGGGACTGGCATGCCTGCCAGCTCAGAGGTCACTTTTGGCGGAAATGAGTGAACAAACGGTGTGTGTTTTCCTCCACTGGGGGTGCACACAGCAATGGCCACCCAGTCTCACAGGGACACTTTGGCAGATGTGACACAGCCCCATGCTGGGGGAACAAGCTCCGGGCGCTGACTCTCTCCACGACTCACGTGTGCTTCGAGGGAAACTGAGGACTGAATACCGTCCCATTTCCAGCTGCTGAGGAAAATGCCGCCACATCTTGATGGAGGAGGAAAAGAGAAGGGAGAAAATGGAATGGCCTGGGGGGTGGGGGGGGGTGGGGTTAAACTTCTGAACACCAGGATCCTAGGAAGCTGTTGTCCCTGTGGGACACAGGTTCCCATGGGCACAACCAAGTTGGAGGAGTTTCACAGTGCCCAAAGGAATCTATTTTACACAAAATGTCAAGAAGGTAAGAAAGGTGAAATAGGGCCTGATGAGTCCGCCTGCCAGGAAAACACACCCATCTCATATTTACAAGGAGCCTGCTTGTCTTGGACTTGGTGATAACAAGTAGGCAGAGAGCCTTGAAGACGTGGGCTCCCCAACAGCGGCATGCGCTTGCATAAAATGTCTCAGCTTCTACCAGACACTTCATGAATTTTCTGATTGTCACCTTCTTGGGCCAAGGATGACTTTATAGATGGCTTATTGCTCCTGTCCAGCCACTGACTGAGGCTCTGCAGTGACAAAGGAACCAAACTGTCATCACACTTCAACCCTGTTCCCTGAGCCATGAGACTTTAGAACCATGTCTTGGCACAGAATCCCATTACACAGAAAACAAGAGCAATCAACTTTGCTGATTGCTGATTGCTTTGTCTGTTGCCAAACACCTGTCCCCTACACACTGTTCCATTGTTTTTGAGGTCTGCACTCCCTTCCTTGCCCATCAGTTGTGTTGCAGTGAGCTGCTGGCTCTTTACTGTTCCCACAAACCTATGTACAGCCCAAGACGTACCCGGGATGATTGACTTGTCTGTCTCTTTGCTAAAGACCTTTGGTTGCATCAGCAATTTTGCCGTTTGTTACCCATGGTGGCTTTCCTTCAGGCTGGGTTCTGGGCATCTGGCTCCACATTCTCCAGCTGGCTGAAAACTGCTACTTTTTCTGGACACATAGAAGGGAATGTACCCATACCCTGTGCTCCCTTAGACTCAGCTAATCATGGAGTTAGAGCCTTAGAAAGAATCGGGAAATGTTCTTCCAAAAGAATAACAGCAGCGCCTGGGTTTCATTTCCTTGTCTGAGAGAGCACTAGGTGCTACTTTTGCTGAGGGACATTCCCCCCCCCCTTTTTTTTGGATCTATTACTCTTGAAGCTGTCCAGGTTCTTGGATGAGAGGCCTTTCTGCAGGGCTCAGTTCCAATGGTTTCTTTCCCCAGTATTAGCAACAGTTGGTTTATTCTCTCTTGCAACCTATTTGTCGTGTGTGTGAATATAGGATTGGGGGAGCTTCCTGAATTAGATCATCGCCCCTCCTCCCAGTGTCTTGACATTGAAGTCTCCTGCAGAGGCTTGGCGAGACATTGATGTGGTGGCTTTTGCTGGTCCAGTTCTGCTCTGAGGCCTGTAGTGTCACTTACTGCTGTTGAGATTCGGCAGTTGTGTTTCTTGGTTTTATTCTGTGTGAAACACTATCTTTTTCTCTTTGGGGGTGTCCAGACTTTTTTTCCCCTCCTGAATGTCATTATTGTCAGTCACAAACACTTGTTCTTGCCTCAGCTAGTGCAAGGGTGACTGAGCTAGGTTCGAGGGCTCCCAAGCAATTGATGGGCCTCTCGCCTTCCAAGGCAGTTCTGAGAGGTGCTGTGGGTACCGGCCCGCCTCACACGGTGTGAGCATCCCTCACTTCTCTCATTGCCATGACAAAATGCCTGACAAAGCAGTTCAATGGTGGAAGGATTTATTTTGGCTCAGTTTGTTCTGATGGGGAAAGCTGGTGGCGGTAGCGGGAGGTGGCTCGTCAGATGTGTCCACAGTCAAGAAGTGGAAAGAGATGGCTCAGTTTGCTTTCTCTTTTCTCTCCAGTCTGGAACTCCATCCATCCTGAGGTCTGGTATCACCCATATAGGGGGAGCCTTTTCACGTGAACTAAGCCTGTCTAGAAACCCCCTCACAGAGGTGCCCAGGGATTGGTTCTCAGGGTGATTCCAAGTCCCATTCAAGCTGACAGTCCAGATTAGCTATCGCAGTATGGTATTGGCTCTGCGGTGGCTCTAAGGATGCCATCTCTTGGTATTTACATCCTTATATCATTTCTGCCTGTCTCTACTTCCCCACTGCTGAGCCACCTCTCCAGTCCCTGATGACATTACTTTTGTTTGCCAGAGCTACAGGTGTTTTTGTCCTCTGTGAACATCCTGTTTTGAGCCTCCTCTCTGGCCCCATTTTATACTATTGATGAAACAAACAATTACACATTTTCTGAATATAATTAAGAGGTTGGAGAAGGTGGAATGGTGAAGTTGGTCCATTAACAGCTGTGGGTAAAACCAACGAAAACTGACCCTAGTCCTGAACATATTCTAGAACCCCTGGTGGGAAATCTGGGTGCCACAGCTTCTGGTTCACACACAGACTTTCAGGCCTACTCATCCCTTGTGGGGGCTTGAAAGAAAAGGGAGTGGTACTAATAGAAGCATATCCCTTGTGGGGGTGGGCATGAGGTCTCCTATGCTCAAGCTGCTCCCAGTGTCACAGTCTGCTTCCTGTTGCCTACACATCAACATGTAGCAGCTCCTTCTCCAACACCATGTCTGCCTGCAGGCTGCCCTGCTGCACACTGCCATGTTCTCTGCCATGATATTAATGTACTAAACCACTGGAACTGTAAGCCCACCCCCTCAATTAAATATTTCCCTTTATAAGAGTTGCTGTGGTCATGGTGTCTCTTTACAGCAATAAAAACCCTAATGAAGACTCCCCTGTTGTCCCAAGAGCAGCTAGTATATCTCTTTAGGAGCTGCCATTCTGCCCCCTGACTCTCCCCGCTTTCTTTTTTCCGACCCTCTGGTATACAGTTTATTAAGCCCAAGGTAAAAGACTTAATTTTTCCTTCTCCAGCTTTTGGTAAACAGGAGAGACACGTCATCTAGTCGACCACTGTCTGGCTCTGCTGCGGTGGTTGTGAAACTTGTCCCAGGACTTTGTCCTTATCTGGCGTGTGTTTGTAACAGTTCAATAACCCTTTCTACTTCAGAACTCCCCAGGTCTCAAGAGTTTGGCTTTAAAACACTAGCTACTATAATACCTGCTTCATGCCAGGCACCACTGGAGGGCTATACATATTTCTTCAAATTGTGCCAATAGACTCGAAAACTAGTTTTTCAAAATTTCTTTGAGGTGGTGGAACCAGCCACATAGGGTGAATGACTTGAACACCAACCTATAGGAGGTGAGGATTGCCTGGAAGCCCAACTCTATCCCAAGCTCACAGCCTATCATCGGCTCACCCTGTCGTGATGTAGAAGCTCTGTCACATTCATCTCTGTATGCCTTGGTCATCTCAGATCCTGACACATAGTCAGGTTCATTAATGTCTATCTCACCCCCTCTTTTAGCTAATCCTAAACATTTTACACAGAGTTATATTTTCCCCTATGAGTTGGAATTTTTAAGGATGATGAAGACTTTTAAAGCCACAGAAATCAAAACCAGGACACAGAGTAAATACATTTTACATTTGCGTTATGAGATGAAGCTGAGAATTTTAGGGGTGGAGTGGAGTGTTTGATCTAAAGTGGGGACAGAGCTGCGATGGTCAATCTTTGTTATCATCCAGACTGGGTGTAGAATCACCGTGGAAACATGCCTGTGGGTGTGTCTATGAAGCAGTTTCCAGGGAGGCTTAACCGAGGAGGGAAAGTGGCCTTTGATGTGTGGTGGCTTCATCCTGTAGGCTGGTCTTCTGGACTGGATGACAGAGAGAGCTAGCTGGGTGTCACCATTCCTCTTTGCTTTCTGACTGCAAACACGGTGTGAGCGGCTGCCTCAGTTTCCAGCTGCCATGCTATCCCCATCATGATGGACGACACCTTTAATCTGTGAGCCAAAGAAAACCTTCCTTCAGTTGCCTTTTTAGGGCTTTTTGTCAAAGCACTGAGAACAGCAACTCTGTTATATGTTCATGGATATATGTTTATGATATACCTCTGTTTTGCTGCTTGTGATATACCAAACAATCCCGATTCACCTGGTAACATGACCATTGGCAACCACAGCTTCTTGTAGTCCAACGTTTTCTTATTACATTCATTCATTTATTGTGCTTTTGTGTATGCATAGGCGAATGTGCCATGGCATGCAGTGGAGGTCAGAGAATGACTTGCAGGGATCAGAGAACAACAGCAGGCATCTGCTTCCACCATATGGGGGTGGGAGGCTGGAGCACCTGCCTTATGCACTGCCACTGGGAACCTCTCCAGTCCTATTGTAGAGATATGTATGCATATATGTATGCATGGATGCATGGATGTATATATGTTTTACATTTACGTGTTTAGCTCTGTGTGTCTGTGAGTGCATGCACACAGAAGACAATAATCATGATATAGAGGTCAGGGAGTGGGTTCTCACCTGTGTATTTTGGAGACTGACACAGGTTTTCAGGCATGGCAGCAAGCACCTTTAAGACTACTCTTTTTTTTTTTTTTTTTTTTAGGTTTTTTGAGACAAGGTTTCTTTGTAGTTTTAGTGCCTGTCCTGGAACTAACTCTTGTAGACCAGGCTGACCTCAAACTCACAGAGAGATCCACCTACCTCTGCCTCCCGAGTGCTGGGATTAAAGGCGTGCGCCACCACTGCCCAGCTGAGACTACTCTCTATATATACTTCATACGTGAGTGTGTGTGTGTGTGCACGCAAGTGTGCGTGTGCCTATTACAGTGGCTAAGAAAGGGATAAACAGACTACAGAGTTTACAGAGTTCAGAGAGGCTATGCTGGAGACGAGGACAGAGAGCCAATGCTGGCGGTGTTCATTGGCCAGAAAAGTAGATAAAAGGGTTTATGAATCTACAAGGCAGACACAGTTGTCAAATGCAGGTCTGGATGGCAGGAAGGCCGTCTGAGGGGCAGTTTGAAGTAGGTGGTGCTAAACACAGTAGGTACTTCCCTGCACTGGAACCTGGAGACTGAGGCAAATTTGGGGCCAGTGCTGGGCTTTGAACCCAGGGTTTTGCATGACGTGGTTTGAAAGAAAATGGCTCCCATAGGGAGTGACACTATTAGGAGGTGTGGCTATTCTGGAGGAAATGTGTCACTTTGGGGGTGGGTTTTGAGGTTTCCTATGCTCAAGCTACGCCCCGTGACACAGTTCACTTCCTGTTGCTTGCAGATCAAGATGGAGAACTCTCAGCTCCTTCTCCAGAACAATGTCCGCATGCATGCTGTCATGTCCTGCCATGATGGACTAAACCTCTGAGACAGTAAGCCACGCCAATTAAATGTTTTCCTTTGTAAGAGTTGCTGCGGTCATGGTGTCTCCTCACAGCAATAGAAACCCTAAGACGCATGGGCTAAGCCAGAGTTCTACCACTATGGCAAGGAGGCTCATGATGAGTGACCAGGTGGCG
Organism: Microtus ochrogaster; assembly: GCF_000317375.1. Classification (NCBI taxonomy): domain Eukaryota; kingdom Metazoa; phylum Chordata; class Mammalia; order Rodentia; family Cricetidae; genus Microtus; species Microtus ochrogaster. The sequence goes on from NW_004949109.1 coordinate 7,005,471, forward strand.
GGTCAGCGCACCACCATGCTCAGTCTTGGGCTGCGATGTGTTTGGTGAGCTCACCAGCTGCATTTTTCTGGTATGACTTTGGTGTGCCTATGTGTTCATGTATTTCAGTTTACATTGGCAAATTCATAGATGGTATCTCTTGTCGAGCAAGAATAGGCTATGGTATGCCCTGTGGTCCACGGGGTGGGGTGGTTGCTTGCCTGCACAATGGGATATCCATCCTGCTTCAGCATCTGCACTCCGAATGGAGCAAATTGCTATCTTATGAAGCCACTCAGGGGAAGGGCCAGCCTGGAAGTCACAGTTTCATAGGATGTGGAATAGCACAGTGCAGAGAACAAGATGAGCTCCACAGAACTGCAGTCGGGGTCGACATCTCAGCCCTCTGGACCTGACCAGTGTACAGAAATGGCACCGTCCCAACCATGTTGCCATCTTTGTTATTTCTCCAGCTTGGGCATCTCTCTTGAGGTCTAACTGCAGAATTCTGATGCAGTTTCCCAGGTAAGGATACATCCCGCCTGTTGCTGATTTGCTGCAGCAGCTGTCAGACGTTTCCTTCAGAGATGCAGCATACTGCAGTGGAGTGTGTGGGTTACACACATGGTTTGATCAGGTGACTTCCTGAATACCCAATCTCCTTTGAGCGTTAGCACCTCCTGCTTCACATACCTTGCAGGGTCCTCACAGGACCAGGTAAGACAAAAAAGACCAGCATGAAGATATATATATCTTCACTTGTTTCTGATTGAAAAATCAACACATGTCCATTATAAAAAACAATGTACAAAATGCAATGAAAAGCAACATTTCTGTAAAAAGCTAAGTATTTATTTAATTTTTGGATTTTTCTCTCACTATACAAAAGTATAACACTCAAGTTCATTCTACATTCTGGATATAAATATATATATATATATATATTTAACTATCTAGTGTGTGTAGGGGACTCCTGCATGCCATGATGCTCATGGTCAGAGGACACTTTGCAAGAGATGGTTTGCTCCTTCTCCCATGCAGGTGTCTTAGGTTAAACGCAGTTAAACTCAGGCGCTCAGGCACGGCCACAAGTGCCTTTACCCTCAGAGTTGTCTCACTGGCCCTGTGTCCGTCATTTTATCTTGCCTCTGTTCTTCCCTGGGTTGACATCTTTCCAGGTTAGTGCAGAGAAAGCTGTTGCAATATTTTCATGTTTCCATGTGACCCAATATGCATGGGCGCCCTATAAATTATTTAACCAGTTTCACAGTGGCAGCCAATTAAGTGTGTGTCTAGTCGTTCTGCGTTTTAAACAGTACTGTATAAACAGTACCGCACAGGGATAGTTTCTGCACATCGGATGCTTAATCAGGTGTATTTCCTGGAAAGAAATTACTGGGTCAAAGATATCTACATTTTGAAGGGCATTGCTAACTTGGAGAAATATTTTAAAATGCGGACCTCTCAAAAAAAAAAAGCTGGTTGTTGTTGGTGCACATCCTTAATCCCAGCACTGGGGAGGCAGAGGCAGGCAGATCTCTGTGATTTTGAGGCCAGCCTGGTCTGTAGGGTGAGTTTGAGGACAGCTAGAGCAGCATAAAGACACTATTTCAAAACAAATAACAGTAAATATTCATTATTAAACTGGATTCTAGAAACAAGCGGCGAGTGGAGGTTAGGCACAGACACATGGGACTTAATCTCTTGGTGCCTCAGTTTCTTCATCTGTAAAGCAGAGAAGAGGCACCCTAGCAGGTGGACCTGTGGTTTGTCTTAGAGGAGGCAACATGCTGAGACTCCCATCTGCGGAGAAGGGCTTTAGGGGAGATGCTGCTGGCAGGCCAGCTTAAGCCAGAACAGCAGCTTTGGCTTGGCTACCTGTTGTGGCTTTTGCTGGGGAGATGCAACACATGTGTCTACTCACCCCAGAAAGGGAACCCGTGGCAGACCAAAGTATTTGGTGAACCGACAGATTTAGCGAGGTTACCTACAGGAAGATGAAAGAGAAATTACTCACGAAAGTAGAAATGACTCAAAGACAGCTGCATCACCAAATTCCACCCCAGCACGGGTGACAGCTCACAAAGCTACGAACTTGGCACTCACTGCACAGCCTGCAGGCAGCTCAGCGGCTTGGAGAGTGACTTTTTCAAGGGCCTCAGTTGGTCTAAACCTCTTCCAGGCAGCTCGGTTGGTTTCTGCTTCTCCCGGGCAGCTTTGCTTGCCTGAGAGTCTTCTTCTCAGCTTGATTTGGCTCTTCTGAGAGGGGCTCTCTGCTTTTATTGTGTACTCTGGCAGGGAGGGGCCTAGTGAAACTGGTTGGTTTCAGGGACTTCCTGGAGCTCTTTGAGTCATTCACCTTCCTGATTAAGGAGCTTCCCTGTGAGGATGGAAGGTTTTAATCTCAGAGGAAACTATCACACAATACTAGTTTATTGTTCAACACTAAGACAGAATTGGGCTAAGCACGTAGCCAGACTTCCAAGGAAGCCCTCCCAGCAAGAACTACACTGGCATAACCTGACAACCTGATTCTTGTCTTCTTCTGTAGCCCCAGGATATTACTGTCAAGTCCATCTATGACTTTGGTATATGAGGAACCAGAAGCCTCTATGGTAGGCGGAGACTGCTCATTCACTTCCTGGCTGCCCAGACCTGAAATAATCACACAGAAACTGTATTAATTACAACATTGCTTTGTCAACAGCTTAAGCTTCCTATTAAGTAACTCATGTCTTAAATTAACCCATTTCTGTTAATCTATGTATCTTACCACGAGGCTCATGGTTTATGGGTAAGGTTCCAGGGCGACTGTCTCCTTTGGCATCTACATGGTGTCTTCCTGACTCTGACTTCTTTCTTCCTCTATCTGCTTGGAATCCCTACCTTTTTCTGTTTTGCCCTGTTGTGGGTCAAAGCAGTTTTATTCATTAACCAATAAATGCAACACATATAAAGAAAGAACCTCGCACACCACTCTGCCATTGGCCTCACTTTGCGTCTTTAAAGGTGGGCACAGTTCTAAACTCCAGGAAGGAAGAAGATTGCTGCACCCGTGCTGTGTGCTAGATTTTATCACATGAAACATAAAGACATAGCCTTGAATTCTTGAATTTTTACACTGTGGCATAATGTTAGGAATATTGGGCTGCTGGAGTGTGGTGGCCCAGGCCAGACAGTAAGTCACAGAGCAGAGACTGGGCCCAGGACAGCCCTCAGAGTTGCTGTGGTTCCACAGTGCGCCAGCTCCAAGCCCAGAGACTCACTTCACATTCTTGTACTGCCATGATTCTGAACAGCTTCTAGCTGTACTTTGTCTTTGCTGGCAAATCTCGGTTTGCATCTTTTGACAGTGAGGTGACCTTCATAGAGGTTTGAGGCTGTCAGTGAGTTTCTTCATCACAACACCTGAGTATGACTGGCTCTGTGGACACGTCCTTAGTCAGAGCAGTGTCTTTCACAGACAGCGCTGTGCTGAAGGGAACTGTCATGTAATCACTGGCTTTTCTCTAGACAAGTGAACCTTGCCATCCTGCCACACCGGTGGGTCATGGTTTGAGTTGTTTATTTCCGCCAGATTATTAGAAATAACACTGTTCCACCCCTCTCTTTAGGCCAAAGCAGAAACTGCTGGATTTGCTTTTCCGTCATCTGGGTGATATTTACAGCACAATAATCAGCCGGCCAAGGATGCGTGTGTAGGCTGCCGTGCGCTCTCTCCATTTGTGACAGACAGGATTGTCCTGTCTCACCTACACTTTCATTATCCCTCCGGAGAAATTTCAGTGTTCAAGCTGCCAGCCCCAGGACCGTAACAACCTAGTGTAACTCTTGAGCCAAGCAAGTCATGACAGGTCTTTGCACTGGTGGGCGCTGGCGTTGCTTGTCGGTCTGTCTGACTTCCTTCTTTAGGTCCTTCAGTAAACAACACTGAAAGGAGCTTAGGCTGCCTGTCTCAGTTAGGGTTACTGGTACTGTGGTGAAACACCATGGCCAAAGTCAAGCAGAGAAGAAAGGGTTCATTTGGTTTACACGGCCACATCCACAGTTCACCACTGAGGGAAGTCAGCATAGGAACTCATACAGGGCAGGAATCTGGAGGCTGGAGCCGATGCAGAGGCCCTGGAGGGGTGCTGCTTACTGGCTTGTTCCTCATGGTTTGCTCAGCTTGCATTCTTATAGAACCCAGAACCACCATTCCAGGGATGGGACTGCCCACCATGGGCTAGGCCCTCCCACATCCATCACTAATTCAGGTTTGCTGACGTATGAAGGAATTTTTAAAATTGAGGCTCTCTGCACTCACACGACTTTAGATTGTGTCACGTTGGCATAAAACTATCTAGCACATTGGCCGACAACTCCTTTGTAAACTCTTTCCTTTGGTGCAGCCCGAGAAGCACCTGGCTGCTCTCTCTCCTCTCTCTGAGGAGTGAGGACATCGCGATGGCCTTTCTCTCCTCTCCAGAGCAGGGACGGCAGTCATTTCTTGTCGTACTTCCTGCATGGTTTCCTGTCTGTTTCCTAGAAGGCTAGCTTGTGTGCTTTCTTTCCTGCTAGCTTCTAAGGTGACCTTTACTTGGAAATCATCATTGAAATCTCTCTTCTCGTGTGTCTGACCATGCTTCCTCATGGGCTGCAGAGACAGGTATGTAAAAGGTCTTGAGAAGGATTTCTCTCACAAGCCTTGCCTCCTGGAATCTCATCCACGAAGTAAACGTCCATTAAACATGTTTTGTGTACTTAATATACACCAAGATGCTATGCAGGACAAGATCAGCGATGTCCTTTCTTAGAGCTCAAATTCCAGGGAGGGCGTCTTGGAGGGTGGAGCAGGTGAGGGGGTGATATTGGGTGAGCAGGCCACCACAGGAGGCAAGATGGTGCCACTTGTGAAGAGGACACTGGAAAGGGTAGCATGGCAAAGAACTGTAGAGAAGGGACCCTGGCCTCAGCAGAGACTTCACTGGGCTGATGCCCCAAGGACATGAGGAAGCCAGCCATGTGGCAAATACAGGTAAGATCTTTCTGGGCCAAGGGACCAGCCAGTACAAAGGCCCTGAGGGAGGACAAGCTTGTCTTATTCAGGGAACTGAAAGAAAAATTACCTGGAGCAGAGTTCATCAGGGCCTGAAAGACAGGAGGGCCTATGGGGACAAGACAGGGGGTTTAGGTTTCATATCCTCCATTAGCGGAGCAGGGTGATGTTTCATGTTCTTGTGTGAACATGTGTGTTCATTTGTGAGTGCAGGGTCATGTGTGCCATGGATCTCTGGGCACATCGGAGTACACATATCTACATACATGCAAACAAAACACTCATATACATAAAATACAATGTCTTTTTTATCTTATTTTGAGGAAAGAGACGACAAAGTGATCAGCACCGCTGGATTCCCGAGGGGTAGACTGAGCCCTGGAACTGTCTTCCACAGAGCGAGGACACTGAAGAGAAGGGAAGAAAACGCTGCGAAGCGCGTAAATTCGCTGATGGGATTACAGCTTCCAAAGCTGGTCCAGCCTTCCTCCCGTGGATAATTGCCGCCCACACGTGTGCACAAGGGTCTTGGAGCCTCAGACAAGGGACACTATTATATTTCTGTGTGACCTCATGGTAACTCATGATACCTGCAGTGACTCTATTTCCAAATAAGGTTACTTTGGGAGGTCCTGGCTAATATGACTTCATCGTATTTTTGTGGGGGGAGGGGACAAGTTAACTGACCTGGAACACTACCCGTTTTTTATGACTGTCAAGCTGCATGCTACAGCTCAGAAGTCATGCATGAAGCTCAGACAAAGGCTTTGTTTTGTTTTGTTTCCCTGTCCAGTCTTTCTCAAATCTCAAATCTCTATCCTTTCTAAGGCTTGTCTCCAACATTGGGGATCTTTAGTCTTTGTTGGTCCCCACTATAACACTTGCTTAAAGGCAAGGAGTTTTCCTGTTGCTCACTAGCTAAGGGCCAGATTCCAGGTAATGCTTTAAGGTTGCGCTGCCGAGTAAGGCTGGCATCTGTTCTTCCCGCTACAGGGCCATCCCACCCCCTTCCCAGGCACAGCAAACACTGCTCTGTCTTCAGCCTGTTCCAAGCAGCTCTCACCTTTCCCCTGCCAGCAAATCTCTCAAGGTTCCTATGGAAACTCCCAGGCTTACTCCCCTGGGTTGAGAGGTGGGAGATGACTCTCTCTTTCTGACTCATCTCTGCATCCTGTATGCATTCAGAAACTGGGACAAGGGCTTTTTACCATTGAACAATTTGAGTCGGGAACAGGGCTGTGCTTAGAGGGCTGCGAAGACCAATGAATCAGAAGAAAAATGGTTGCAGAAGACCTTGGGCCAAGGGCAGAGCCCACCACCACCCTCCTTCCCTCCCTCCGACGATGATGACGACAGTCTTACAATGTTCTTGCTTAAATTGTTTCTCTCACACAAAACCATATCCCTTTCTCTCCTCTGCTTATCTTCCTGGGGTGCCAGAGTTGCTGACTGGTGGCCACAGAGGCCCAATTCTACAGCTTCCAGAACATGTCTGGGCCCTGATGGGCTTTATGGCCTGCTTTCAAAGTTGGACCAAACTGGTCGTTCTGTTGTCCCCCCTCCCGCCCCCGCCCCATCCTGCCAGGTGCACAGAACCTTTGCATTGTATCATTGAGCTTTGTTGTTTAGCTGTGTCTCTGAATCCCCCTTCCCTGAACCTCTAATCCTCACAATCTAACACAGCCTTTTTAAAATAAGAGCGATTTTTGCTCCCTCAGCCACAAGGGGCCTCTAGCAAAATCTGAAGACATTTTTATTGGGTTGCTGTGGCTGCCTCTGGTTTGGGGCTGGTAAAAACTGGCATGCTGTTAGCCATCCCACGATGTACCTGACAGACTGCCTTCCGTCTCTGTCCCAACAAATCTGACATTCAAATGTCACCAGTGCTGAGGCTGAGAACCTTAGCTAAAAAGAGCAATAAATAACAAGTATATTTTAAACATTACAAAATAATACATGATCCTTATGGAAAAACTGAAAATACAGATAAGCTAAAAAGAAAAACATAAACCTCTTAGAATGCCAGAATAGTACGTTTTCTGCTTTTGGTTATTATTATTATTATTATATTTTTAAAGACAAGACAAATTAAGAATAAATTGAACCCGCTCTCATTCCCAGCAAAGCTTATTTATTCTTATTAATTTTTAAAATCCAAATGGACTAAAATAAAGTTAGCTGGCTAAAGTTTTTATGGGTCACGGGGAGGGAAAAGCAAAGTTACAAATGAGCACTAAACCTCTTTCTACAACACAAAAGATGAATTCCAGATGTTTGTCCAGGTAGAGGTGCCCTCCAAGCTGCAAAGAGGAGTCCAACAGAGGTGTGGGGAGCTCAGGAGACCCACCCCTTCTCAGCACCTCCTAGGGGCCAGACTGATTCTATTGCAAAGTGGACACAGACCTCAGGACTTCAGGAAGAAGAGGCTGGCCATGGTTGCTGTTCTTAAAATGGAAGGCATTTAAAATAGTAAGATGCTAAAGTAATGACCCAAGGAAGAAAGAAGCCCTTTTGTGAGTGGAACCCCAGACAATGTGGCAGCAGCTGAGGGTGTCTCTGTGTGACAGATACCTGGGGACCCAGGAAAGTGGGCAGCTGCGTGAGCATGCTGAGGTGGACGTCTATAGGACCGAGTCTGGCAGCCACGGAACATTTGAGACGTGTGTGACTAACATGGGTGGTCAGGCAAGAAGTGAGCAGGGAGCCTCCTCTCTGAGAAGGGAAGGGTGGAGAGGACGGACCGAGTGCCACAGAATGTCCGCAGCTCCTGTCCGCCAAGGGTTTGTGCTGGCCTGGACATCTGGGGCCGGAGAGGAACCAGACGCTTGCGTGAGTTGGAGAAGACACAGCCTATGTTGAGTCTGAGGCCAGCTCTTTACTTTTCTGAAGAGGAAGTTGCCTCCGCTTGAACGCCAGTGTCGGTGCTGGGACTGTAGCAGGCTTTCATCAGAGTAGGTCATCCCATCATCGGTAGTGAGCAGATTCTTCCAGACAGAAGCTGTCAGGACTTAATTCAAAGCACAGCAGAAGCAGGGTAGAGCTCCCTAGTGAGAGAGTAAGGCAGCTGGCCAAGGAGGTAGTCGCTGAGGTCTGAGAAGGCGCTAGGAGGGAGCCAAGGCAGCTATGTAAGTTAAAACTGAGGTTGCATCAGCACAGTTCAAAGCAAGATATTTTATAATGTGCCCTAAACAACTGTGGCATGATTGTAAGGATTGGTACGAAAGCTGTGTCCTTGCCTCTAATTCTAGCACTTAGGAGGCTGAGGCAGGAGGATCATGAATTTGAGGTCAACCTATCACAAATAAACAGAGTGAAAAGAAAAAAGAACTCTTAGGATAATTTTCAAACTCAGCTCAAAGTGGCAGTGATAAGAAGGCGGCCATGTCACCCTGCCACCAGCTTCTAATCACAGCTCTGTCCCATTTAGTCCCAGTGATGTGCAGACAAGGTGTTGGCATTGCGTCACTTCATCTGTAAGTATCCCAGCATCTGTGTCTAAACAGAAAGTCATCTGGATTCTTCATCAAGTGTACAGCTCCTCACTTTTGCCGTCACTACTCATCTGAAAACTCTAGAAACAGTATGACACCAAAAACTCTCTTCCTGCTCCTCCATGGCAAGGCAGTGCTCCTTTCTCTGTGCTTTTTGTACCCTGGGCATCTCTCTCTCATTGTCCCCAACAATGTTTCCTTGTCTATGTCCATCACTAGTATACCCTGATTTTTAAGAATATTTTTATTAGCATATATTAATGATAGACAATGTTTCATTATGACTTTTCCATGCATGAATATAATGTATTTTGATCATACTTTTCCTTGGATTATTTTTTCTTTCTTAAGACATGGTCTCTAGTACTGGTTGTTGACAGGCGTGCATCTCTATTCCCAGTGCTAGGAAGGGAACCTAGGGCCTCAACGGTCTAGCAGGTGTCTACAGCAGAGTTACACGCCCAGCCCTGCTAATAGTTACTACTCAGTGTCACGCCTACTCAGCGTTTCTCAGGATCCCTTTGGGGTTCCGTTGGAACCGTGTTTCTGCTTCAGGACAACGAAGAAGTAAAACGCTATTTTTCAGGAAACCCCAAGGAAGGGACCACTTGAAGGAGAACTAAAAAGAAGGATGAAAACCGAGGAGGGCTGGAAAGCAAGGCAGGATGTCAGCAGTGCGCTTGAATTGAGCCCCCGAGATTTGACATGCAGAATTCAGCATTTCTGACTACTTGAGGATAATATCAGTAAAGAATCAATCAATCAATCAGTCAATCAATCAATCAATCAATCAATCATCAATCCAAAGAGCTCTTTTAGAAGTTTCCAGAAGGTCCATTCTGAAAAGTGCATCTCGTACAATTGCTTTGCTTTACCTATTGATTCATTTCTAAAATTAAGATTTGCAACCTAGTGTCCCCTCGGTGCCTTTTCCTAGTGTGGGGATGTTCCTAGCATCCTCTGGTGCTGGCCACTGTCACCTTTTTCTACTTGGTGTTTGTCTCCTTCACACTACGGCTCCCTGTCAATCCCTTGTGAGCCACACAATGCTTCCTGTGGTCCTCAAGTGCACAGCAAAGTGAGCAGACAATTTGCACATGGAGCTTTAAGAACGTGAATACTTTCAAGCAGACGATCATTCCAGGAATACCACAATCTAGTTCCCACCATGGTTGAACCATTTCTGGGGGACCATTCGTGCAGAAGTGTGCATACCTGTGCAGCATGAACAACTGTGCACAGGTCTGCAGACCCTCCTCGTCACTTTTATACCAATTGACTTGTTTCAACACACACACTATAGCTAAAAACCATCATAGAATAGTTTAGAATATAAATATGACTACGTATGTTGAGATAAAAATACAGCATTCATTTCATTGCAAATTATTATTTAAAGATATTTTTTTTTTCTAATGGGTTGTAGATGTCCAATTCACCAGGGTAAACCTCGGTTGGAGATTGGGATTGTTAGTAAATGAATTTCAAAGGTTTTGATGAGCTGATACTCAGAGCTGTGGCCCTTTGGATTGTTAAATTCCCTTATTAGCAGGCTGGAAGTAGGGTCAATCCAGCTATGTGCATGAAGTGAGAAAACACATCTGATTGATTCGAGGCTTGAAGGATGAGTGTCCAAGCTCACAGGCACAGACCCTGAAACCACTTGTGGGAAGGACTTGGGAACAGGGATGGGCTACCCTGATTCTGCTGTGAAGACATGAAGAGAGCACAGAAACAGAACTTGTCTGAACGCAGCACTGAGTCCTCTTCTCCCTGCAGGTCCTGGTCCCGAGAACCATTTGCTGGCGAGGGGTGGGAGTCTATTCAAATCATCACAAAGAATGATTGCATAAAGTCTACCTGTTGGAAAAAAATGGGCCTACTGGGAACTCCTGCCCCACTCACCCCCGCTTCCCCCAGTTTTGGCCTTTCCTCTGGACCTCACCTCCCGAATGCTCACCTCCAGGCTACCCTGACTCCTCTCTGTCGAATCCTAGTCCGCTAGGGCTGCTGCTGTAGCCCCTTAATGCAAACTGACAGGTGTTAACAACAGGAAGGAAGCAGGACGTCAGAAGGAGAGGATCTGCAGGGCTCTCCCCATCACTTGCTCTGGGTGAGGGGGGAATCTCTGGAGGAGGGTCTTCCTTTGCCTCACCCAACTGCCCAGAATTCTGGTTGCCCAGACTTTCCTGCTTTTTTTGCCTTTATTTCTGATCCACAAGAACACCACAAAAGCCTCTTCCCCCTGTGACCGTGAATCTCTTCATAGGCCCTTTTTCTAGGGCTTGTCCAAACTTAGCTCTTTTTCTAAGGACATCACTCATAGGTTTACGGCCTGTATTTCTGTTGCTGTAAAAAAAAAAAAAAAAAAAAAAAAAAAAAAAAAAAAAAAAACCACCATTGGCCAAGAAAGTTAGAGAAGAAATTGTTTGTTTTGGTTTATGGTTTCAGAGGGTTAGAATCCATCACCCCCAGTGACTTACTTCCTCCAACAAGGCCACACCCCCTAAACCTCCCAAATAGTGCTATCCACTGGGAACCAGGTATTCAAATACATGAGCCTATGGAGGCCATCCTCATTTAAACCACCACAGACCTGCCAACTGACCTCATTTTGACATGATTATATTTGCAAAGACCCTCTTCCCCAATAAGTCCGTGTTCACAAGTACTGGGGGTTAGGACTTGGACAGATCTCTGGGAGGGGGAGCTTAACCCACAACCAACACGCAGGGCAGTTTTTCTCCTCCCATATTATATTTGACCTGCTCACTCACCTTTTTCAAGACTTTACCTAAATGTCACTTCTCAGAAGGTCGTGTCCTCCATGGAACCTCCCCCCATCACATCACCCACATTCACGGTGAGCCCTCCCCGCTCTGCTGCATCAGCTTCTGGTCCCCACAAAGCTGTTCTTCCCCACAGTGTAGCGGGTACGATCCTCTGAACCTACTACTGTCTTCTGCGTCGCTTGCTTTTTTATTTTCTCAAGGGAAAACATAGATCTCTATGTTTAAGTGTTTACTATTTTTTAGTATCATCATAGTCTATTTTTTTAAAAAGCAAAATGTCAAGCAGATGCCACTTGCTTAGCCTCAGATGGCATGCGATTAAGACTTATGCCAACGTTTTCCATACATTTGGTATTTATTCTGGATGCTTTAAGAAACGGCAACACACATAGTTACATTTCTCAACACCAAAGTATATACTCGCCTCGGACTGTGGTTTCAATTAGCATAGCAGACTCAGTACATACTTTCTTCCTGGCGTCTAGGTTAAAGAGGCTGTTTTCACTTTCTAGCCCAGCTCTTCTTTCTTATTTTTCTTACTAAAAACATCTATGGGATCCACACTACGCTGGTAAGTCAAAAAGGCAAGCAAGATTCACATAGCGTCTACTTTACAATTCCATTCTTTTGTACATCAAGAAACAGTAGAGGTATATGTGGTAAATGTTTTCTATGAGAAGAATCTAGAATCAAATGCTTTATACATGTGCATTCATGTATGTGTACACACACACACACAGACACACACACACACACACACACGCAGATGTGTTACTCTGGTAATACCAAGATTAAGAATCAAATAAAATGCCTTCCTTTGGACAGTGAGATTCCATGGCACAGGCCACCAAACGCCGCCTACACACTTTACCTCCGCAAAAACTAACCATTAACATGAACACAGACCTCAGCTGTGTCTTTAAAGGAAGAAGCGGAAGCCTGGAGGGGCTAAAATGCAAGCGGTGTCTCTTGGGGTTGGGGTTGCTCGGGACATTTGCTTTTATTTTTTTACTATATTAAAAGCATGCACCTGGGTGCTTGTTGACAGAGGAAAGCTCTGAGAGTCTGGGGAGGGGCTTGGGGCCCAAGACAAGCCTTTTCTGCCCGCAGGAAGATGGGGGCATCTGTGTTCGCGGTTCATCCTTGGATGTTGTCCCAAGACAAGCAGCCATCTTCCAGACTGCAGACATGGCTCAGAGTCATTAGAAACTTAGAACTCAGGACCGATGGACATCTCCCGAACCCCAAGAGCATTTGAGGAGGAGTTAAACTAATGGGTCTTACCTCTTCCTGTTGGCACCACAGCACTCTCCCTGAAGTTAGAGCAGGGCAGGTGGACGGCCTGACACCATGCTTGAAGTAACAGCACCTACGTTCTAGGACCAGTTGTTGTCTTGTGTCTCCCGTGTGACATGGCCTCAATACAAGATGGCAAGTTGGGCTCTGCCAAGTCTTGGGCTAGTGCCTTGGGCAACCTGACCTCTGGCTTTGAGGCAGAGGCTGTCAGAGAAGTTCTGTTGGTCTCACAGTCCACTGGGCCACTGAGTCATGGCCCCGCCCAAGCCTGACCAGGAATCAGAATTTTATTTTTATGTTTTTTTTTTTGTTTTTGTTTTTGAGACAGGGTCTCTCTGTGTAGCCCAGGCTGTCCTTAAGTTCACTGTCCTCCTGCTTAGCTTATAGATGCTGGGATTACATTTGTGCACCCCATGTCTGGGTTAGGCATGGGAATTTTGATGACTGCCCTATGTTGTTTTCCAACATCTGCTCAGCAGTCTGCATCGCTGCCCCACTTGGCTTTTTGGACGCATGCCCCTCTGGTCTGATCACTTCCTAGGATGACTCAGAGAGGTCTGGAGAGTTCCTTAGAGTTATTGCTTTACTCTTAATGGTATCACATAAGAACAGCCCTATTGAAGAGATCTAGAGATTGAGGGGAGGGAGGGATGCAAAACTTCCGTGCCCTTTCTGGGTCATCTCTATCCGGAACACCAATGCACAGAAACTTCCTAACCTTCATTCAGAAGTTTTTACCAGTCTTCTGTACGTAAGTAATTAATCAAATCATCAACTGGTGACCGAGCTCCGTGCCTAGCCTGGTTTCCCTTCTGGAAGTCAGGAGTTAGCTGGACATTCCAATCCCCTAGTGACATGGCTAGTCTTTCTGTTGTGGCCAGCCCTTCCCTTATAATAAGGGCCTACCTCCTCATTTCATTTTGCTATGACTGAATGCTATAGATGTGAGTGTTTATAGGAAGAGGGATTTATTCCTGATGGTTCTGGAGGCTGGAAAGCACCAGGATCCAGACTGGTACAGAGCCAGGGCTGCTGAGGCCACTCTCTGCTTTCGGGATAGCTTTCTGCTGCTGTAACTTCTGGATGGGACCAGCCGTGCCCTTTTTCAGAAGGGCGGAAGAGCCTGGCTCATTCCTCAAGTCTTTTGTCGGGGTGCTAATTTTACTCACGAGCATTCCACTTAGTCATGACAGCTCTGCCTTTTAACACTGTCATGCTGCGTCTTAGATTCTAACATCTGAGTTTCGAACAGACGTACACTCAAACCACAGCACCTGCTAAGAGCTGCCTGGCTAGCTGGTATGTTTTGTAAGGAGCTATTTGTCTATATGCGTGTTATGTGTATTCATTCCTGTGCACACACGTGTATGTGTGTAGGCTACAGGTTGATGCTAGATGTCTTATGTTTTGACAGGGTCTCTCACTGAACCCAGACATCTTCAGGTGGTTAGACTGGCTGGCCAACAAGCCCTGGGGATTCTGCCATTTCTGCTACCAGGCTTGTGTTTTATGTGAGTGTTTGGGATCTGAATCCAGGTTCTCAAGTTTGCGTAGCAAACACTTTAGTGATGGACCTATCTCCTCAGATGCCGTAAAGAGCTTTTATATATCACACACACACACACACACACAAAATGATCCTGGGGCTGAAGAATATGACTCAGTTGTTAAGAGCACTTGTTGCACTTCCTGAGTACCCAAGTTCTGTTCCAAGTATCCATATTAGGCCCACTGTGTGTGCGTGCCCACACACGCACGCAGATGCATGCACACACAAACATGTACGTGTGTGCACATGTGCACAACGTAAAAACAACAAACCAGCAAAGAAGATGCTCTTATTACTCAGGAGGCTCCCAGAGTTTTAGTTATTCTGTTTTGGAACTGGGACAAAGACACTTTTTCTAGACTACAACTCCTAGGTGACTCCGGTGCCTATGGCCACAGAACTACCACATGAGAGGATGCTGATAATGCCAGAAAATCCCCAGCATCAGCACCCGGTGGTGAGCAAAATTTCTGTGTGTAATGTAGACTGTTCTCTGCCCCATGCTATAACGTCATTCTTTCCAGGAAGATCTTTCCAGAACAGCTGCAGTGCACCTCTCTGCTCCCACGGAGCCCCTCTCCTTCTGTTTCACTGCACGGTGCTCATCTGCGGGATTCTCTTCGGTCCTTTGCATGTTTGTGATGCTTCTTAATTCTTACATGCATCTGTCTGGCTCATTCCTCCAGATGCCTGCAGACCCTGCTGTATATTTCTTTAATGGAACTTGATGAAAAATTTAACATCCTTAGAGCATATGCTGAAATGAAACTCTCAATAAATATTTAATGGGGAGGCGTGAAGGCATAGATGCTCTGTCTAATACGGATGGGAAGTGTGAGTGGCTTGTGTACAGTTTGGACTTAATAGCTTCTCACCGCTCATCTGAGAGAAGCTAGCACCGAGACCAAATTCCTCAACACGAGCCAGATAATTTAGAATGAATGTCCAAGCAGAAAATTTTCGGCCCTGGAATAACCACAATTAACTATTGGGTGCCAACTTTTCTAAGGAGGAAGTGGAGTCTGGAGCGAATGTGTATTGTTTCACACAGACTTGGCCCATGTCAAGGACTCCAGTGCCTCAGACCCATGGGAATGACAAAACCTAGCTTGGGTGGAGCTCAGAGGGATGGTAAAGCCTTCCTCAGGTCCAAGTTGACAGTGAGCAGAAAACAACCATCATAGCTTCCTTCCTGTGGAAACTCAGTGCCTGAGAGCTGCTCCTCTATCTAGAGAGTCTACTCCTACTGAGGTTAATACTCCTGCCTCCTTGTTTCTCTGTGTGTAATAGTCCCACCTCCTTGTTCAGCTGTCTGCAATAACTCTCCCTCCCAGAGCAAATGGATCTAATGAACACCCGGGGCTCCCAGGGCACTACGGCTTCTCCAGGAGAGTCCAGCCCACCCGATCTCAGCTTTTCTATGTCTGCCCTTCCTTCACTCCCTCTTTGCCTCTACTTAGGGTTCCAGGAACCAAACCGTGCAAGGACATGGCAGACTTTGGAGACAGTTTGGCAAGGGTGACACAGTGGAATGACAAATAGACGAGCTGGGCTCCCAGCCTCACTCTGCAGAAACTGAGACCGTAGGGTAAGTCGCTTGTTGACATTTTCACTTCTACAGAAGTCTTCCATCTGCAGAAGCATCTGAAAAAGAGCAGTGTGTTGGATACTGTATTACACATCCTGAGCACTGCCTCACATGACTGGCCGAACAATCTAGACTGCGTCATCGTCTTCTCAGTATATAGAGATGAAGAGAAATCTCACTCCTGCACTCTCCTCCGTGATGGCACCCTTCAGCCTCCAGGCCTTCTCCCCAGGGTTCCTGACTTCTGAAGTGATCCATGGCCTCTGCGATCTCACGTATCCACAGAAGGAAAAGAATTCTGAATGACGTTTTAGAATGGGGAGGGCTGGGAAAGATATCGAATTTACCTGATTCCAAACTTGGGCGTGGGTGGGGCACCCTGATCTCCTCGGTCACACTCTAGCCCTGCTTCCTTTGGCTTGCAGTGTTGGGGTGGGGAGCGCTGGGAGATTCTGAGCCCTTGCAGAGGCTGCTGGGAGATTCTGAGCACTTATGAGGCTGTTGGGAGATTCTGAGCATCTGCGGAGGCTGCTGGGAGATTCTGAGCACTTGTGAGGCTGTTGGGAGATTCTGAGCCCTTGCA